>NW_026125864.1:0-105470 GCF_943737965.1 Phodopus roborovskii | reverse complement strand
CAGGATCCTGATAATCTCTTGAAATGACTTGGGGTCTCCAGGGTCATGTTTAAACACTAGGTGATTGGTGGAAATGTAGAGAGCAGTAGCATTCATGGGGTTCATTGCAAACATTTGGACACAAATGGCTCTCAGTTGAAAAGAAATTCCAGATGCAATTTTCTAAGCAGCCAGGGAACAATGGTGAGTTTACAACTATTAGGAGAAATCTGAGCAGAACCACTGGCCAAAGCAGCAACCAAAATCCATCAAGTGTGTGAAGCTAAAGCATCCTCCCACACTGGGGCCTCAGTGCCCCTCCTGTGTCCCTTAGTCGAGCAGACCAAAGAGAGAGGAAACTAGTGAGCAATCAGCTTTGGAGTTCAACCAAGGCAGCCACAGATTGTATGATCTGGCCTGGAATGGCATTTGGTTTAGCCCTGCAGCTCTCCTGGTGGCCTGGGCTTGAGCAGCATATCTGGCCACAGAGGCACCACTGGATGGAGCTGTAAGCAACGGTATGGACCAGATAAGTTCCAGGAGCACCCCTATCTCCAGCCATGGGCCCTTACTCCATTGCAGCACCTTCACAGAGGCAGTGGTATGACAAGGACTACCATGCAGGAGTCTAGTGCCAGGAGCTTAGGCAGTGGTGGGTGTGTCTGCTGTAATCTTGCAATGCTAGATATGGGGTCCATTCTGTGCCTCAAGCAGGAGGAAGGAGGCCCCCTACCAAAAAAGGGGAGGACCCAGGAGGAAATGTGTAAGCCCAAGGTGTTATGAGTGGGCAGAAAACAGGCCCAGCAAGCAGTGGCTGCACCACTCATTCCTAGGTTGCAAACTCAGAATCACCAGCACTAGTGCAGGCCACTCACAGCCCCAGCCCACTCACAGCCCTGCCATCTTTTCAGCACAGCACTGATGACTCATCCCAGCTCTACCGCCACTGCCACTGTCTGTTGAGCCATGGCTTAGGCGAGTTCACCACACCAGGCCACCACTACAGCCCAGCAAACAGGCCTTCTGCAGTCCCCTCCCTTGGGCCTGGCTGCCCTCACCTTCACTTCATGCACAGCTCTACTTCATTTGGGCACATACTGCTCTGTTTGTGGTGGATGGTGCAGTGCTTCAGGCCCACCTGGTATCCTAGAACAGAGCATGCTCAGTTCAAGACTCAAGCTCACTCTGCTCTTCCCCAGGTGCTCTCAAATACTCTCTCCCTTGGTTGTATGGGTTTTGGTTGATTAGTAAGAAGGTACATTGTCCCTTTGCTTGGGCTGTCCCTGTAGTGCACTGTGGTGTAGGGCCCGGGGTCCCAGGGGGGGCCTCCCCATGTCTCGCCACCTTGATATCATTAACTCAAGGGGCAGAGACACTGTCATCCTTGAGACTCTGATGTGGCTATCCCTAGCTAGCATGTGCACAGCATGCTTTCAATCCCTCCACACCACCCCTCCAGCTTCCCTTTCACCTGATTTGTCTCTAAAAGCCCCCTCCATGCCCTCCTGGAGCTACCGACTGGCTCATGTCATGTGCAACACACCCCTCACCTCTCGTTAATATAGCCTTTCGCCATTAATAGTGAACTTTGACACTCAGTTTAGAAAACCCTACAAACACATTAGCCCATGCACACTATCCCTGCCTGCCTCGCTGCCACCCCTTCCCCCATGCACAACCCCCCCCCCAAACAAAAATGAGCACACTATGCATGACCTGATCTCCACTTCTGGCTCCTTGAACAGGGCATGCTCAGTGCAATCGATCAAGCTCTCTCTGCTCCTCCCACACATGCTCTCAAATTCTCTCTCTCCAAGTTTGTGTGGGTTTTGGTGGATTGGATAGAAGGCACATTGTCCCTTCTCTTGGGCTGTCCCTGTAGTGCACTGTGGTGCAGGGCCTGGGGGCCCAGCCAGGCCCCACTGCTGTGGGAGGAGAGGAACCCTCTGGATAATAAACCAATAGAGTCTAACACAATTGAGGCAGTCATCAAAACCCTCCCAACCAAAAAAAAGCCCTGGGCAAGATGGCTGCAGTGCAGACTTCTACCAGAAATCCAAAGAGCGAATACCTAATACTCCTCAATAGTTCCACACAATAGGAACAGAAGGCTCATTACCAAACTCTATGAGGCCACAAGTACCTAGGTACCCAAGACACGAAAAGATACAAATAAGGAAGAGAACTACAGACTAATATCCCTCATGAACACAAATGAAAAACTCCTCAATAAAATACTAGCAAATCAAATCCAGGCACACATCAGGGAAATCATCCACAATGACAAAGGAGGCTTCATCCCTGCATTGCAGGGATGGCTTATCCTGTCATGCCCAACCTCAATCAACAAGGAAGACGTAACTCAGGGGAGATCTTCTTCTAGTAGTTTAATCATGATCCTTGAACATGCTTCTTCTAACTCCGGGGAAACAGAGTTAAATTCCCTTGCTCTAAACAACTCTAGTGAGCAATGTGGACCCTGCAGATAGGCTGCTCTTATAGGGAAGCAGGCAAGCTGAACAGGCTTAGCCAAATAAGGACTTGTTTATGACAGAGAGCGCTCACCATCTGGAAGGTGGAAGGGGGAAGCCAGCGCCATTTTTAAGGCATGGCACTTTACAGCTCTCTACATTATCATTTGAAAATCTATCAATGTGATCAACCACATAAACAAACTGAAAGAGAAAAACCACATGATCATCTTACTGGATGCTGAAAAAGCCTTTGACAAAATTCAACCCCATTTCATGATAAAGGTCTTGGAGAGACAGGAATAAACAAGTAAACCAACAGCCAACATCAAACAGAATGCAGAGAAACTTAAGGTGATTCCTCTAAATTCAGGAACAAGATGAGTCTGTTCTCTGTACATAGCTCTTCAATAATGTACTTGAAGTTCTTGCAAAAGGAGTCAAACAACAACAGGAGATCAACAGGATGTAAATTTAAAAGTCAAACTATCACTATTTGCACATGATATGACAGTTTACATAAAGGACACAAAAAGCTCTACCAGGGAACTGCTACAGCTGACATAAACATTCAGCAAACTAGCAGGATACAAGAGAAGGTCAAAAAAAAAAATCAGTAGCCCTACAATATACAGATGACAAAAGGAGCTCAGAAAGAAATCAGAGAAATATTACCCATTACAATAGCCACAAACAACATAAATTATCTTTAATGCTTACCAAACATGTGAAAGATTTATATAGCAAGAACATTGGGTCTTTAAAGATGTAAATTAAAGAAGATACCATAAAACAGAAAGATCTACCATGCTCATGGATAGGTAGGATAAATATAGTAAAGATAGAAATCTTGCCAAAAGAAATCTAAAAATTCATTGCAATCCCCATCAAAATCCCATCACAATTCTCCACTTACCTTGAAAGTATAATAACCTGTATTGAATGGAAAAACAAAAGACTGAGAATAGCCAAAAGAAACAAGTACAATAAAAAAAAAATTCATGATGCATCACCATCCTCAACTTCAAACTGTACTATAGAACTATAGTTCTGAAAACAGCTTTGTATTGACACATAGGTAGACAAAAAGAATTAAATCAAAAACCCTGATAATAACCCACCCACCTATGATCATCTGAGTTTTAACAAAACAAAACAGCTAAAACTATACAATGGGAGGAGGAACTCATCTTTAACAAATGTTGGTGGCATAACTGGCTGTTGGTGTGTATATAAGACTGCAGAAAGACTGAGAAGCTTATGTAAGGCAAAGGACACAGTTGATGAGACCACACAGCAGCCCACAGACTGGGAAATGGTCTTCTATTACCCTATATCTGACAGAGGGATGATCTCAAACATATACAGAGAAAACACGAAGTTAGTCACCAAAACACCAAATCGCCTTATTTAAAAAAAAAAAAAAATGGGGTATAGAACTGAATAAAGAATTCTCAATAGAGGAAATAGAAAAGGCTGAAAGACACTTAAGACAGTGCTCATCATCCTTAGCTATCAGGGAAATGCAAATAAAAACAACTCTTAGATAATGTCTTATTCTTGGTAGAATTGCTAAAATAATTAACACCAATGACAACTTATGATGGAGAGGATGTGGAGAAAGGGGAACCCTCCTCAAAAGCTGTTGGGATTTCAAATTTGTACAACCATTTTAGAGATAATTATGGTGGTTGCTCAGCAAAATCAAAATCAGTCAATTACTGGATCTGGCAATCCCACTCTTTGGCATATATCTAAATGAACAACATCCATACAACAAAAAGATATGTTCAACTATGTTTGTAGCAAGAACCTGAAAACAACCTAGATGCCCCTCAAGCAATCTACAGATTCAATGCAATCACCATTAAAATCCCACTCAATTCTTCACTGACCTTGAAAGGATAATAATCAACTTTATATGGAAAAACAAAAGACCCAGGATAGCCAAAACAACCCTTTAAATAAAAGAACTTCAGGAGGCATCATCATTCCTGACTTTAAGCTCTACTACAGAGCTATAGTTCTGAAAACAGCCTGGTATTGGCAAAAAAAATAGACAGGTAGACCAATGGAATCAAAATGAAAATCCCGATATTAACCCACACACCTATGAACATCTGATTTTCGACAAAACAGCTAAAATTATACAATGGGGGCGAGGACAGCATATTCAACAAATGGTGCTGGAACAATTGGATGACGGTGTGTAGAAGACTACAGAGATTCCTATAAGGTCCCTCACACATGGGGGAAAGGAGAAGATCCCCAGAGCACATGGGAAATGGGGGGGCAGTGAATGGAGAAAGAAATAGGAGAAAGTGAAAGGGAAGAGAGGAAAGCATGTGTGACTAGGAAGATTCAGTCTGCATAGGAATAAAGACAGAAGAGAGAGAGAGAGAGAGAGGCAGTGAGACAGAGAGACAAAGGGAACATAAAAGAGGCAGCCATTATTGGTTTGAAGAGAAAACTGAACCAAAATAAAGTTCAAGAGACCTACAAGACTGATTCCAACTAATAATTAGAGCAACCTTGAAAAGGCTACCATAAATGTCCTTCCCTAATAGTGCGATCAACAACTGACTTATCCACCATCATGGAGTCCTGATCTAGTCCCTGTTTGAAACAGAATAAAACACCCATAACTAAACAGTGAGTCATACTAGAATCCAGATGCAGAGAGTGACAACAAGAGCAGATTGCACAAACACCTAGAGACAGCTGACCTGAACTAGGAGGAGCTAATTGCCCCCCCCCAGATTTATAGCTGGGAATACAGCATGGGACTGACTCAGAACCCACTAAATATGGATCTCAGCTAGAAGGACTGAGTAGTCTAAGGGACCTGATAGAGTGAGCCCGGGATGTATTCATGGTGCACAAAATGACCTTGCAGACACATCCCACATGGAGCGATATGGCTTTAACCTAGTGAGAGAAGTCCTAGTCCCTACTTCAAATTACTTGACAGATCTACATGACCCCACCTGGATAGCATAGCCCTACCTGTGGAATGTATATTGTGGGATGGGAGGGGAGGGGAGGTCAGGGTACAAGTGAGGGGGGAAAATGTCAGCGGGAGGGGAGGGAGTGGGAACTGGGATCAACATGTTAAAATATATATATATATGTATATATATACATATATATATATATATATATACATATATATATATATATATATCCTCAAAATACGTTAGGCTCTAAGGCACTGTTACCTGACATTTCCCTCAATTGTTGCCCTTGAGATGTTACATTTCTATTGACTAAAATTATTGCCTGCCATTGTCATATATTCCCCCCACAAAAAACTGCAACCAACTTAAAGGGAACTGATATTTGATCAAGATTGCTCTAAAAAAGGGAAGCAGCTTACTTTGAGAATACAATATTTATCGTCCTTATTTGTTACATTCTATAAATGGTTGAGTATCTGTAGAAAAAATTTTCTGCCAAAATAACAAAAAAAAAGTTTAGTGCAATTATCAATTACATTAATGAGGCAAGCCTAAACTACAGGAGAATTTTCTACACAGAAATAAATAATCATCATCACATGAGGGAAAGGAAATGAAACACGTAAAACCTAGAAATATTGGACAGCATAAACAATCACAGATAAAATCAATAATGCACTTAAATCAGATATTAAAAATATACCAATAATTGATAGTTTTGAAAATCAAAATAACTTATTTTTAATATGTTGAAAACTTGCTTATACTGACTTCAAAAAAGTCACACTTCCCTAGAGAGAACAACATTTGCAGCACAAGTTCTGATAGATATTAATAATAAAATTTAGAGTCAGCTCTCAGAGGGTGAAAGCTGATGGATCTCAGAAGCAGAGCCATGTGAGCCTCTAGAGTTCTTACCTCTACCAGTGTTCAGACCAAAGGAGCGATCCTGTTGTCACAAGGCCTTCTTGATTGACGGCTGTCTTTATGAAAGCTCAGAATGACTGCTCAGACTGAACACCCTCACTGCAAGCCCTCCTGTCTCCTCCCACATTATATTCCCCTCTGTCCAGCCATATCCCTCCCTATCTCACCATGGACAGTGCTGGGATTAAAGGCATTCCATCTCAATGCTGGGATAACATTTCTGTTAGCAGTTTCTCTTTTGGTGGATCCCCCCCCTCCTCTCCCCTTATTAATGGCTTTCCCTCTTCCTCTCCCTATGTTTCTCTGTAGATATCTCCCTAACTGTCTCCCTTTTTCTCCAATCGCTCTTTCTCTAGTAGGCCAGAGTGGCATTGAGCTAATAGATACATGTATCTTTCTCCTCAGAGGTGCGATTAATTCTGTGTCCCACTGCTGCCTGTTTATGGATGACCTTGCATACTTCATTTCCTGCCTGTATGGCTAACTAATGTCTTAGGTTTGTGACTTACTTGTGACTGAGTGTATGTAGCAACTAGTGGCTTTGTGGGTGGGCTAACTAATGGCTTATTTGTGTGGCTAACTAGTGACTTGGCGCTTAACCAGGTGTGTAGCTATCTAATGACACATCTCTGTGTGGCGCCTGCACTGCTGTCAAAGCCCGAGAAGCTGGGGATTGTGTAGATGTTGAGAACACAGGACTCTTGCTTTATATTAAGAAGGTTCTTTATTATTTTCCTTTTAGTCTGGGGGGCTAGCTTATATACCACAGCACTAGATGGAGGAGGGGGAACCAGAGCCTGTGGTTAGTCATCTCAGGTTCCAAGAACAAGTTAGTGTGCTTTCAGGGTTGCAGAAGCCAAAGGACCAATAGCATTTTGCATTACAAAACATGTCTCCTGTTTTCCAGCTGTTACAGATGCCTGCCCTGAGGGCAGAAGGAGGGGGAGTAAATTCTTAGTCTAGGTCTTAATTCTTACAATTCCCCCTTTTTTATTTTCTATGAGAGACCCCTAGCTTAGGTCTCGCAGAGTGTGGCACCCCTTAACGGTCTTCAGGAGCCCCAGAAACCTCATGTTTTAGGCTGGGGGGCTTCACTGCAAGTTGCCCGTCATGGGGGTACCTCATTTCTGCAGCATCTGTTAACAGACCTCATGATTATTGGGAAAGACTGTGTTTCTTTTGTGAAAAGAACTGTCAGACTATGCATAGCACAAGAATCCCTACCCCAACCAATACTGGCTCCAACTTGCTGAAAGACAATGTGCCATTCAAAACCTGTGACCAACCTCCAATCTGGGCCATGGCATTCCACCTGCCATCTGCTGAAATAGGAGTAATTCAGGTCTTATTGACCTCTACTCTCTGGTCAGCCAAAACACTGGTAAAATTTACAAAAGACAAGGCCCTGCCAGCATTGAGGCTGTTGACCCATACAGAGACATTTGCATTCCAATCAAGGTGATACAAGAGGAATGACAGAATGAAAGCAGGAGGCCTGCTATACCAACCCAAAACCCCTAATTGTTCCTGAAGTGAGGCAGTTTGCTGATTTAAGTCAGAGTCAAAACTGAATATGAGAGTCCAAATCCAATAAGAGAATTCAAGCAGGGCATTCTCTGCAGTTAGGGCTTCACTGATTCTGCCCGCCAGCTGGTTAACAGTCTCTACATTGGCAGCGAACTGAGCGACAACAATCCCTGCAATGACAGCGACAGTCACCTACACAGCAATGACAGGAATGATGGCAGCAGTGAAATCAAAGTCCCTTCTTGGATGTAGAGGATAATTTCTTCTCCCCCAAGTCAGTCTTCCGTTATCATTGGGGCGAGGTCAGGAACTGGAACTACCAGGGCACTGGTGTCTCACGGGGACCATAAATTGCTCAGGAAGAAGGTTGTAGAAGATCTATTGAAAGATTTTTCCATCCCCAAGGATCCTTTAAAGGTGGAGCACAGTGTCTCCAAGGCAAGTGCCTATGCAATTCATAACTTCCTAGGGAGCTTCTAGCATAGGGGCCCTGATATAGGGGCCATATAGCAGCATCTTCCTGTTCCTGCTGGAAGTTTATGTTATAGGACCTCTCTGAGTCCCCAGCAATTGCTCATGCTGACATTGGGGTGAAAATCATCTAGGGAGGCATTACTCAAAGCTATGCATAAAAACAAGAATCACCCATTGGGAAATTGAGAAAAATTAAGCACTCTCTGGAAGCCAAGGCTCCCCTGAGTCAGGAAGGTCAAATTACTCAGTAATGAAGTTTCTATTGGCACATTGGCAACCAGTAGTCGCAGGGAATGTTCTCTCCTGACTAACTGGCATCAGGATGTGGGGTTCCTCACCAAGGCCCAAACCACTTGATCCTACATGGGCCAGGGATTCCAGTACAGCAGGATTAGGATCCTGATTAGGATCCACAGGACAAACATGTTGTTCTGGTATCCAAATAGGTTTCTCTGTTTCTCGGGGAAAAACACAAACAGCCCCCTCAGACCCTAGCTAATAGTGGGGGTGGGCGGTTGCCATAGTCGTGTAATTATGTCTTTCCATCTGACACATCCCAATGTTTGGGAGGGTTTGTTCCAATGTTTCTCCATGGCAGGCAAGTTATTTTTATCTACAGTCAAAAAATTTAAATTAAAAAGTATAGTGGGTAATTGAGAATTGAGGAAGAGCCTATATTCCCCCTTTTTATTTTATTAAAATATTGTTTAAGTGTGGCATGAGTGTGTTTCACGATGGCTTGTCCCATAGAGTTGTGTGGGATGCCAAATGCATGATTGATATGATGTTCCTTGCAAAAGGCCAAGAAGTGATGACTAGCATATGTGGGGCCATTGTCTGTTTTTAAGATATAAGGAACACCATATAGGCAAAGGCCTGTAAACAATGAGACATGACATCTTTAATCTTTTCTCCCCAGGTTAGAGATGCAAAAAACCACCTTAAAATATGTATCCACAGAAACTTGCATATATTTTAATTTTCTAGCTTAAGGCAGGTGAGTGACATCCATTTGCCAAATATTGTATGTATTCTCATGCAGCAGGCATTAAGGAGTGAGGAGAAGTGGGATCAGAATCTCCTTGTAAAATATCAGATAAGGGTCTAAACTGTCCAGTGGTTAGGGCCAAACTAGATTAAACCCAATTTGTATCTACCAATAATTTTTGAAAATCATTAATTTTGGTCAGATTATCCAGGCTTAAAGTAATCTTTTGAGGACTGATACCAGAATATAACAATAGGTGACCAAGGTATTGATAGGGAAATTCTTGTTGCACAATTTCTGGGGCTATTCTTAAGCCAGCTAGTTGAAGATTATGTTGTATTTCTCCAAAAGCCTCTTTCATTTCCTTAGAATCCAGGCTGGCTAAAAAAATATCATCCATATAATGTAAAATATACAGGGATTGAAATTTCTCTGTAATGGAGGCAATGGCCAATGGTACATAAATTTGACAAATTGTGGGTCATTGGCCATTCCTTGAAGCAACACCACCCATTGATATCTCTTATAAGGCTTTTTAAAATTAATAGAAGGTATGCCAGATGCAAATCGCTCACTACCCTCAGGATGCAAGGCAATGCTAAAAATGTAATCTATTAGCTCTATAAATAACAAATGATAACCTTGAGGATACCTACAGGGGATGGTAAGCCAGGTATGTGGCTCCCATAATTTGCATTCAATCATTAACAGCTCAGAAATCTTGTAGGAGTCTCCATTTTCCAGATTTTTTCTTTATAACAAAGATTGGAGTATTCAATGGGGACGTAGAAGGAACAATATGTCCTGCCTCTAATTGTTCCTTTAGAAGTTGATGTGCAGCCTGTAATTTCTCAATAGATAGTGGCCATTGCTCCACCCATACTGGGTCATCAGTTTTTCAGATGATAGAAATGGGACCAAGGTGCATAGCAATAGCCCCTAGGGAAAATTTCCCAGTTCAGAGTGATCTCACTCGCTTTTGATAATTAAATTTTTAGATACAACAGACTGAGGGTCACCTTGGGGGAATTTACCCAGTCCTCTTCCTTGTATATAACCTTGGTCAGCCAGCATATTTTTCACAGGCTCAGTAGTAAGAACTGCTCACATGGCCAAAGCACATCTCTTCCCCAAAGATTAACAGAGTTATGAGTTATTACAAAAGTTGAAAAAAGACCTGTATGTCTATCAGCTGACCATTTAGGAAACTGAGTACTACATTCTGGAGCCACAGCAATTCCTTTTGAAATATCCTGGTTGTCCACACACAAAGCAATTCTTTTGTCTGGCTCCTCCATCCTTCCCACCTATTTGCATGACTGAAGCTATAACCTGGCCCATAAATGTGATGAAGATCTATGTCCCAATATATGCATACATACTCATTAAGACTTTTGGCCTTATGGGGACTTAAAGCCTCTTTACAAAACTTGTTTGCATTTTCAAATGTGAATTGTTGAACAATGGGCACAGCATTTCCTACATCACCAAATATGTGGCCTGGCAGCTGTAGGAGGCGGTCTGAAAAATCTGAATAGGGCTCAGATAGTCCCTGCCATACCTTAGATAGTTGATCTCCTACAGCCTTATTAGGCAGGGCTTTGCAAGGTCTAGTAGCAGCAACAGCATTTTGTGCATGGACTGTTGGGTCAAAAAAAATTTCAGCTGCAAGTGTAGAATATTGCCTAGTGAGTGTGAGCATATCTAAATTCCTAGCAGGAAATCCAGTAGCAGCATTACTTTGTGTGGTTTCCTTGCAAAATTCTTGAAATTTGCCTCTCCAGAGCAAATAGTCACCCCCACTCAGCACAAGTCTATAGAACTGCATCCAATCACTAAGGGTGCAATTTAATGCTGCAAAAGAATAAAAAATTGTCTGAGTAAAAGGAGCATGGGGACCATAAACAGTGAAAGCCTCTTTAAGCTGTTTTATATCCTTAAAATTTAATGGGCTGTGCTCCCTTACCATGGTATCCTCCAGATTCAGTGTCTCAATCACTGGAAACACTTGTCTTTCCTATTCTAACGCTTCTACCATGTTTATTAAATTTTTGGCCTCATCCTTTAACACTCGAGGTACAGAGGACCTACAAAAAGAATCAGAATCACAAAAGGGGTTGTGTCTTGGCAGTTGGCATATACGCTCACCAGCTTCAGTTTCTGATTCCAAAGTATCCAGTTCATCAGTTATAGCATGACTATCATCTCTTAGTTGGGATCCCTCTTTTCCCCTGATAGATTGTTCAGATTCTAAATCTTGTAATTCCTCAAAAGTCCTATTCATCTCTGCCATTTTTTCTTTGAAATTGTTGCAATGAATTCTTTACCTGTCTTGTTTTAATCCTATTGCCCTGTCTTTCAATAGGGCCACTAATAGTCCACTGAGCATTTCCTTACAGTTACTGGCACTCATCCTTCAATACACCCTCATTCACTTACTTTTGCGGGCCAGCCTTCAAGGGTGATCTCATCTCATAGATGATCCTTTCTTTCCCAATCTTGGTGGGACCTACACATGTAGCACCTGTGCCAGGATGTGTTCCACAAATCGGGCGAAGGCCTAGAGATTGAAATAAAGACAAGACAGAGCGTCATTCATTCAATGGCAATGAGGGAACACCAAATGCAGTTTACTGAGGGGAAAAAATGGTCTTAAATACTGACTTATAGCACAGTGGAAAATTACAGGAATTTTAGGCTTAGCTCCTCCCTACGAGCTGTGTGTTGTCATGAGGTGTGCTGTCATGAGGTGTGCTATCAAAACAGGAGGAGTACCAAAACAGCCTTGGGGCAAGGAGTTCTAGCCAACAGCTTCAGGCTTGCTCAAGTTCTCTCAGGGGTCAAACAGGAAGTGTGATAAACACATTGTAAATGTCTGCTTCTTTGACAATATAGTCATATAATTCTGGTGCTTCCCACATTATTTCATTGCATGGACATTATAATGTATTCATCAAGTTTCCTTAGAAGGAAACTGAATTGGAAGTTCACATAGATATTTCTTTGGCCCTTTAAAAAGCCTATAGCACTGAGGAAAGAAAATCAAAATGAATAGACATAACGGGAGACACAAGCTAGCAGATCAACTATACTCATAAAAAAATAATCAAAGAAATTTTATGATAGGGCCAGCCTCTCACAGCAATATCCTAGCCCCTGGTACCCACATCTGTCTTTGTTAGGATTTTATTGCTGTGAAGAGATACTACATACCATGGGAACTCTTAAAAAGAAAACATTTATTTGAGTTGTCTCACTTAATATTTCAAAGATTCAGTTAATCATCATTATGGGTAGGGCAAGGCAGCCTGCAGGTGAATGTGGTACTGGGGGTTAGTGTCCTTAAATCTTCACTCAGAGCTAACAGGATGTTCACCAACACACTGGCCAGCATCCTGTATATAAGAAACATCAATGCCTGTCTCTGCCCACATCCAGTGACATACTTCTTTTAACTAGAAAAGCCCACTCCCACAATCCCCCATCCCCTAATACTCTTTTAGTAGCATTCACAGACTGTGGACTGAGAGTTGGAGGACTTTCCTTGCATCAGACTAAACCCTGTGAATGTCTGTGATAATTATTTGAATTGATCTGTTCAAGGAACCCTGGCAGTGCAACCAGGAGCTATCCCAGATGCATGAACTGGCTGTTTGTAGTGAGACTAGCTGTGTTTATGACACTTGTGTCAATCTCACAGAAATCAGCTGCCTGGGTCTCCTGAGTACTGGGGTTAAAGGAAAGCACAGCCAAAAACCTGGCTTATAAAGCAGACTTTTGCATTACATAGGTCATGCCATTTTAAAATTCTTTCAGGGTCAGATTACAAGTGAAACTTTGAAGAATTTCAATAGTAATAAGAAACAGCAAGTAAGGCCAGGAAGGCAATTAAATTCTTCAACAGAAAATTAGTATCATAATTATTTAATAGTATATGAGTAACATGAAACAGATGTTCACACTTCACTGACAGGTCTTGGGGTAGAGGTGTGTGAAGATGAGTGAAAGAGGAAAGGCAGAAGAAAGAAAAGATAAAACCTGGGGAAGGGACATCTTGCTTGACTTATGTCTTATTCTAAGTAAGCTTCTTATCAGGAATCTCTTCCAGTTCCCTACTTTCAGGGGGAGATGGAAGAAATGGGAGTTATCTTTCAATTTGACCAGCTCATGCAAAGGCTACTCATGCATTGTATCATGAGGAGAACACAGTGTATCTGAGGAACTTTACTGAATAAGCCCTCAGTGCCCTTGCGACCGATAACCCCAGCTCCATGTGGTGAGAAAAGTAGTGTTCACAAGATATGAAGCAACACCTCCACCAAGGCCCTGGATTCAAACAATTGCATTCTCTCCTAAGCATCTTCATTATGCTAAAGGACTGAATCTATTTCATTGTCAATACCTGAGGGTCTAAGTCTAGGTCACCAGGCTGATAATGAATCTCCTAAGCTCATTGATGTGTTTGAGAAGGAGCTATGTTCCTTCTTTATGAGTCAGGACCTAAACAGATGTCTTGCTTGCTCAGTCAACCTCTCAACACAACAGTGTTTACCTTTTCAAACAGTTGTCATCTTGGCTAATCTTGCCCAACTGGCTGAACTATGTGTTTCTAGAAGAAAACTGGACCACCACTGGCACTTACATCAGGAAAGAGAAGCTGCATTCAGATGACAAACAAGATAGTATCATCTTTTCCTCCTAGAAAGCTGGATGATGGCTCTACGAATGAAGGAGTTTTATCACTGAAAATGAGAGGAAATGCTTGGAAAATACATAGTAATGGAAAAAGTAGTCTTCCTAGAAAATTGAATACTTGGAGAGGAACAGAACTAGGAAGTTTGCATTTGTGAGCAATATTGATAGTTGACACATGTTCAGTAGCAGGTTAAAATCAAAAGAAAGCAAAAAGTAATTTCATTTTTCGAAGTTCTCTGCTTGAACAGGCATGGTAGGATAAATCTCTCCATATATGTAGAATGTGGATTTATTATAATGTCTCATAAGCTGTGGTCCAGGTATTCCAAAAATGGCTGCCAGCAATGGGAATCTGAAGACCACAGCAGTTGTTTAAATCACCAGGGTGCATGTCTCACCTGGTCATCGTTATACTCTTCAAGTACAAAGAAGAAAGCTCTAAAGCTAGTAAAGTTATAAACTTGGTAGTCATAAATAGGGCAAGGAGTAACTGAAGGAGAGCCTACTCATTCAATTCCCTTTATACATGCAGGATACCCCCAGATGGTGAGACTCATATTAAGGTGAATCTAATTCTTCCTTATGTGTTTTATTTTATTATTGTATTTCATTTTTGATTACTGACAGCCTCCTTAGTTCTGATATTAAACATGTGCACTGCCACCAAGTAGTTAAAGATGGATCTCATCATCTAATTCCATGTAAAGCTTCTCTGAGTGCCTGTGACAGTTCTGGAACAAACTCTGCCTGCCTGTCCTGTCTGAAATCCTATATGGGAACCCATTCCAACTTGTCATGGGTTCAGAGAGCACAAATAACATCTATTGTCCCTAATATATTACCTTTCCTACCATAGGTTTTCTGGGCCTTTTTTTGGTGAATATCTCCTATCTAAAAGCAATATATTTGGGCACATACAGGCTTATAGACACCCTTCAGGCAGGGAATATGTGCAAATATATGGTTCCTTAAGGCAGATAATATGTGCAGTTATGGAGTGTCTTTAGTATTAGGGGAAGCAATTTCTATTTACTCTTTATACATATTAATAGAACACCTCTGCCATTGCCCCACCATTGGTTGACTAAATTTTGACATATGAATTAAATGGAGCATTCAGTATTCATAGTGATATATTCACCTTGTCCCAGCCTGTGGCATAGACCACGCCCATTGTGGGGTGGAGACAGGGCCGGATGTGACCCGGGGGAACTGATTTTGAGGAGGATACTGGGAGAGCTCTCTTTCCTGCAGCACAGGAACAGCTTTTTGGGACCGGGAAACTGCTGTAGTTCATCTGTCTATGTTGTAAGTTATGTCTCGCTGAATAAACATCTATTCAGCCTATTTTTTTTTCTCCTGATCCTTATCAAACTTCAATATCTGGTGTCAGAAGCGGAATCCGGATTTTTACCGGACCTGGTTTTCACCAAGGTGGCAGACTCCGCTCACTTCTCACACCATCCCCGAATGGGCAGGGTTCCTTGAGTAACCAGGTGGACACACCACAGCTTGTGGAATATTTGCCACTGCCCTACAACTTTACCTCCACCGCAGCCCTGAGAAAGCTCACACTGCTCATCTTTTGCCAATTCCCCACTTTGCATTTGCAGCTGTGGCTCACTTGGCACCTGCCCAGCTGGTGTGTTTCCTGAGGCCCAAAGGCGCCAGTAAGAGGCAACACCTGTTAGCTCTGTGGTCCTCAGAAATTTGCACAAGGCTCCTTTCACTCATTCGTTTAACAAAATTTTGCTTGCCTTATTTTGTTAAGAGCTATTCTTCAGAGACCAAGATCAGAAGGATTGTCTGCTGCCAGATGTGATTTGGTGGGACACCTCCAGGCATTACCACCACAAGCTGAGTTCAACAACTAAAACCATCAAAGTTCGAGGACAGCAGAATTCCACCTAAGGTAAATACAATATTCTTCACAATTTAAGATGATATAATATATGAGATCAATTGTTCCATACCTAGGGTGGATAATCTTATGACAGAAGATTTTGGAAATTCCTTTACTTCATATATAGAAGGAATTTTAACAGAAGAAAATCATGGATTAACCAATATATACATTTTTTTTGTAAAGACAATGGGTATCAACCTGATGAAAAAAATATTCAGAATATTAGAGATGCAAATAGAGAGCTGACATCTAGAATACAAAACATGGAACATAAAAATTACCAACTAGAAAACAGAATTTGTTCTATGACAAATGCTTCAATAACCAAAACAGAAACAGTGCACTGCATTAACATGCTGGCAGAAACAGCTAATTCCTGGTTGAACGAAGCTGCTAATAAGGATAAAAAACTGGAATATCAGATGGAAAGACTAGCAGAATCCATTCCATGTCTGAGGATAATGGAAAGCTATCAGATAGAACATTGTTTCTGGAAGGCAGTTTAAATGCCATTCAGATAATACCTAAGAATATTAAAAATAGGGAATCATTTGTAGTTGGAGAAAGCAAGAGCCTTACTGATTCAATGAAGTCTCTAGAAAGTTTTGTGATTCAAGATCAGATACTCAAGGAAACAATGCTGAGTAGATTTCAGGCCTTAGAAGACTGCTGAGCCTTGCCAAGTTAGGGTAAGACAGACTTTTTACCTCCTTGCTTTTGTTGTGGTCTCTCAGGTACTCTAGGCATTAGCAATAATTGGCTGTACCAACCTTGAGGTGAGACCTTGACTATCCAGGTAGCTGTTTCTGTCCTTGCTGAACCATTTGAAGTTGTCCACCCACACTTCCTGCCTACCCTAGTATTGTTATTTTTCTTCCCAGGTCTTTGATGAGTTTGAATATTAAATTATCACAAGTATTATTCTCTCTTCCTAGTTAGATATATTTCTTCGTAGACTTAAGCTTTCCAGCTTTGGACAACACTATTGTAATCCCCATTTTGCCTTAATCCTAGTTCTAGATAGTTATGTCTTAAGTTTATATGTCCTCAATTTTCCTTTTCTTAGAGCACACTTGTTATTCACTGTTTTGTATATAGTTTTTGTATCAAGCCTAAATCATTTCTTTAGACTAAAATGGGGATTTTGGTGAGATCATCACTTTTTTTGCACCTGTGGCATAGACCATGTCAATTGGGGTGGAGACAGAGCAGGAGTTACATGGGGGAACTAAGTTTGAAGAGGAGGCTCAAAGAGCTCTATTGCTTGCAGCACGGGGACAGGAGTACATCTGGAGGCATACTTGGGACCAGGAACAGCTAGTATTCCTATTTCTATATTGTAAGTTATTTCTCCCTGAATCGATTCAGCCTATTTGTTTCTCCTTATCCTTATTAAGCATCAACAAAGGAGAGCTGGTGTACCCAAAAATTAAAAGTGCAGAGGGTGCAGAGATGCTCAGGGGAAGGCACCACAGTAAGAAGGTACACTCAGGATTTAAATAAATAAATAAATAAGATATTCACTTCAGCCACAAAACCTACTAGTAAGAGTCATTGATAAGAGGAAAAATGAAAAATAGAAAAGGAGAGTGTTGTCAATGTAAAGGATGTTTGACAAAATCAGAGAAAGAGACAAAAGGTAATGTAAAGCAATATAGAGGTTCAAAGAAAATTCGTAAATAGGTCAGAGGAAGATGTAAACTGTTTGCTGTGGGCTCTCATATCTACAAATATAAATTTAAATTTAGTAATATGCATTAAAATTTTGACCATACCAGGTTAATTGCTTAAAAGTTCCATTTATTTCTCTAAAGACAATTATATGTACTTGTTGAAAAGTTCTGGATTTTGCCTCCTATATGGCAAGACCAGCCATTTGGGCAAAATATTGTTCTTGCCTGGACTGTTTGGATTTATGCTGTATGGACTGGACATGCAGGACACACAGGAAAGTGACTGCTGATACAAGATGGACATTGTTATATGGTTCCTTCTTCATGGAAGAGTCTGCTAGACAGTCTGAAGGATGTGGAGGAAAGGTACTGACAACCTGACAACACAGGTAGGACACTTTTATATTTCTTGCTTGGCTGAAAAATCTGCCATACATAAACTATGGCCTGTAGGCTTAAGATGAAATATTACAGAAGAACATCGGATCTGACCAGGGGAGTTGTCCCTTTCAATTCTAGATTTTATATATTATCCTTCTGTGTTCTTTGAAGGAGTTGAAGACTGATAGTTAAGGTTATAGTATTCCTTGGTTGGGTTTAAAGTGGCATATAGGACTTTATACTCACAAACATAGGATAGATCATAGAATATTTCCCTTAAATCTTACAAATGTTAATGGACTGGAAAAAAAAATTCTATCTGTGTGATTCCTGTTATAAACCTACGTTTTATTACAAGAATAGATCTAAAACAAAAATGGTTTAAACATTTTTGGGGTCTAATGCTAACAGCCCTCAGATCAAAATTTATCTCTGAGCTCTGGTCATTAAATTCATATGATGAGAAAATCCTTATCAATTCACTCCTGGTTATAATCAAACTAAGTATTAATAATTAATGACAGGGATAAACTTCACTCTGTCACCTATACATGTTCTAAATAATTAAGGTTAAAACAAGTAACTGAAACAAATTTGTCTATTTAGCTATACCTAGACAGACTTCTAATAGTACAGAGATCTGTAGAATAAGGCATTTAAATGTTAACTAAAAAGCAATAATAATATCAGACGTAGAATCACAGATCCTAAAATGACACTAGGCCTCTTAAGAAGATTATGGGACTGCATGAATTGTTATGACACTGACCAGGGAGCAAGATGCTCAAATACAATGTCTGTTGACAGGTTAAACCCAGCTTAGACTTTTTAGAGGCTGCAGGGAACTGAAAAATTGCTTGAACCACCTTGGCCTAGATAAAATAAGGTCAGAAATTTCCATGTTCCTCTTCCACAGAGAAAAGACAAACAAAAAAAACAAACAACAACAACAACAAAACTCTCATTATGTACATTGTGAAGAACTTCTGCCCTCAATGCCATAGACAATTAGTTATGGCTAGGAGTATATTGACTGGTCCCTGTTTTTTTTTTTTTTTTTTTTTTTTTTTTTTTTTTAGTAGATTGGACAGTTAATTAAATATATCCTTCTCAGTTGGCTGGGCTAACCATAACTTTGTCAGCTTGTCAGTATTAGGCAGCCTTAATATGGCTCCTAAATAAGGATCTAAAAATATAAAGACATAAATGTCTAATTTGGACATTTATTTATTAATTATGCATACAGTGTTCAGCCTGCATGTATGTCTCAAAGGCATAAGTGCATGCCTGCTGTTTTACAGATACCTAATATCTACTTTTTCTACAATATGGATTTCATCACATATTGGTAATGATAATATATCTAAAACTTTTATGTCCTTTTATATAACATAGTTCATATAGGCTTCAGAGGATCAAATGTCATAAAGTTTGGATCCACTGCTTAAAGGACAAAAGGACTGCAGATAAGTACAGCTATTCTGAGGATGGAATTTTCTCCCTGGTCTTGCTGACCTTCTTGATCACTAAAGGTAAGGAACTAAGAGTTGCAATTAAATAGATACATTTTAACTTCTGTTCCCAGTTTGAACATGTCTCAGCTGATTTGTGCTTCTGGAAAATGATAATCAGTTGCTGACTAAAGCCTGCTCCTCAATATTGCTCTCCCTGGACTTATGGTGAACCAGTGCAGCCCATGTGAATCTTCAACATTGTCTACAAACCAATGCCTGTGATAAGTCTTCCATTTCCTGCATCCCCCTTCCTTTTGTTGGTATTGTCTAGCATTTTAGCCTACTTACAGCTAAGAAAACACAGCAAAATTAAGCATGAAGTAATACAGGCATATCCCTGACACAATAGTGTTTTGATTTTCAAATAGCTGTCACCTGGAGTTCTATAGCCTATAAAGCCTCCTTAAGCAGCTTGTTACTTCTATGTCTACCAGTTTCCTCAAGCTCCATGGAAGTAACTCTGACTGCACAAGCAAAAGGTTTGTATTGCTAAAAATCAAGCCAGCTGGGACCTCACTCTATGGGAAATGTAAGGTAGTGGCCTAAAATAGTGAAGTGTTTTTAAAAGGATAAACAGACAGGGAGGCTTGAAACCATTAGTTTCAGTAGACAAGGTTTCCAAAATACAGGCAGTTCATAGAGTACAAATTTAATTTACAAGGTCATCATGGATCTAAGTTAATAGTGTCTGTCATTTGTTTATGCAGGATTGATAAGCACACCTGAAATGTTGGGGGATTTTCTTCTTCCCCTGAGAACAGGTTGTGGGCTCTGTACTCTAATCAGGGATTTATCTACTGGCAGAAATTCTTGTTCTCTTTATTCTTCCAATAAGCCCTAATTTTATACATTTTGGTTATTAATTTTTCCATCACATTCCCTCTTTTCTATGGACATGAGAGGCCCAATTTTTGGGCCTCCAATAGGCAAAAGTCTTCTGGTGATTTTTGGCCTAAAGATTAGTCATCTTGTCCCGTATGTATACGAGTTACCTTTTGATATATTATCTCAACAAGGGGAAAAGCTTATACATTTTTCTTCTGTCAAGAGAGATCCATGTACAGACTGGTCAGAGGTACATTAGGCCTGATGAAAAGTCCTTCACATTTACACTTAGATGACAACCAAAATAAATCATAAAACCTTGAGCTTTTGTCTAAACAGCTGGGAGTCACTGCCCAATAGCTTAAGAGAACTTAATTAAATGTTAAGCTCTGCATTTTTATATTGTAAATTATTTTTCTATCTTTAAGACTTATATGTCTTGGGCTAGAGAGATGGCTCAGAGATTAAGAGTATTTGTTGCTCTTCTAGAAGTCCTGAGTTCAATTCACAGCAACTACTTTGTGTCTCACAAGCATCTATAATGAGATCTGGTACCCTCTTTGGGCATGCAGACATGTATGCAAGCAGAACACTTTATGCATAATTAATAAATAAATGTTCAAAAAAGACATATGTCTTCATATTTTTAGATCCTTTTTAGGAGCCATGTTAATGGTGGCTTTACTGCCAAGCTCACAAAGTTTTGGTTAGCTAAGACATCAATAGTATCAGAGACCTGAGAAGGATAAATTTTATTTAACTTTTGAATCTATTTAAAAAAATGACAGGGACCATTCATTATATTACTAGCCATAATCAATTGTTTATGGCATTCAGGGGAGAAGTTTTTCACCAAGTACATAATGTTAGAGGGTTTATTTATTTATTCTTTTTTGTTTTTTTGTTTTTTGTTTTTTCTCTGTGGAACTTTGACTTGGAAATGTCTCACCTTATTTTGTCTAGGCAAAGATGGTGCAGACAATTTTCCAGTACCCTGTAGCCTCTACACAGTTTGAGCTGGGTCCTGTCTTGCAGCAGGCATTGTATTTGAACATCTTGCTCCCTGTTCAGTGTCATCACAATCTATGCTGCCCCATAGTCATCTTTAGAGACCTTGGGTCATTGTTAGGTTCTCTGATTATTTGCCTGATAGTATTACAGTGTTTTAGTTAACATTTAAATGCCTTATTCTACAGGTCTTTTTATTATTCAAAGTCTTTCTAGGTGGATCTGAATAGACAACTTGGCTTTCAGTTACTTGTTTTAACCTTAATTATTTAGAACATGTATTGGAGACAGAGTGATGTTTATTACTGTTATTAATCATTAATACTTAGTTTGACTATAACCAACAGTTAATCTATAAGGATGGCTGGTAACTTGTGTTTCTTAACATTTATAATAGGTTACCAGCTTTTATAAAAGTAGAACTTTGCATTGTCAGTTTTAGCTTTAAAAATACTGATTTTAATTTGAAACTCCTTTTAGGGAAACATAAAACAACTGTGTGACTCAGTTTATCTAAATAACTTACGTTTCCAAATTTAGCAAATGCAAGGATGGATTGCCTTCTGTAACATAAAAAATGAGCATCTCAACTTTTGGTTAGTATATGCACTGTATGGCTGTGATGTTAAATTTTAGACCTTTGATTTAACTACAAACATTAACAATGTAATAGAAGCACAAATACAATGTAACTTTCTCAATTTAAAAATTTAGAAACTGTCTTATAAAACAATTAAATATCGTGTAATTTCTTTTTGTAATATCAAATTTAAGCACCCTTTATGTCTTTAAACCCATTATGACATTGGTGACTGTTAAATTTATGTTAATTAACAGTGTTACTAATTGTAACAGTTTAACTAGTTTCAATTTTTAACAGCTTTAGACATAAAACAGTATTAGTGTCATCTACATTAAAAGGTCATCTGATTTTCTGATAATCTGAATTTAATGACCAGTACTCAGAGATAAATTTTGAGCCGAGAGCTGTTAGCATTGGACAGCAAAAATGTTTAAACCATTTTTGTTTTAGCTCTATTCTTGCAATAAACAGGTTTCTAACAGGAAACACGAATAGAAATTTTTGACAAGTACATATATTTTTCTGGAGAGAAATAAATGGCACTTTTCAACAGTCAACCTGGTTTCGTCAAAATTACTAATCTTAAATTTATGTTTGTAGATACGAGAGACCACAGCCAACAGTTTACATCTTCCTCTGACCTATTTACTACTTTTCTTTGAACCTCTGTATCTTTTAACATTACCTGTAGTCTCTTTTTCTGATTTCCTCAGACATCCCTAGTGTAGATAAATCTCTCCTTTTCAGTTTTTCTTTTTGTTTTTATATATCACTGAGTCTTACTCAGAGGTGCATGCCTGAAGTGAAATCTTATTTATTTATTTAATTCCTGACTCTACCTTCTTGCTATGGTGCTTTCCCCTGAACTTCTGTGCACCCTCTGCTCTCTTAACTGTTGCCTCCTTTTACAGATTATGTGGGGTACACCAGCTCTCCTTTTATGTTATCTTTCATTATTATAATTTTATTTTTATCTCCTTTCTACTCTTCTGGATCTTGCCAATCCTTTTTCCTGTTCTACCTTTTATTGCCTAGAGAAGTGGTATCATACTTGTAACACCTGAAGTTCCTTCTGATGTTCTCTGTGCTACTTTGATGAAATGCGTTGACCTATAAATCTCCAGGCCCATTTGAATTGTCTACTACACCACTGTTACCTTATTTTGTTTTCTTTGCTTCAGACTGATTGTACCAAGTCTGCACATAGCCATCACAACTGTTTACCATATATTTTGTTAGTTGTATTTTCTTAGTTTACGTAAAAATGTTTACCATATTTTTCTCCCCAAAACCACCTTATCCTCCACCTCACCCCCTCAACCCCCCCACCTGCATGCTTCTTTGTGGTCCCTCCAGTCACAGTCACTGCTACCTGAGGAGAGGAGGGAAGGGCCAGGGGCAGCTTCAGTCATTCACCCCCAAAGATGAGAATTCCTCTTCTTTCTGAATGCCCACCAGCTGTTCCAATGCACCTAGGCCATCAGCAACACAGCATGGCTCCTGGATGATCATGGCTTGGACTTCTGTACCAGGAGGGGCTGGGTGCTATTTACCCTTGTTTTCTGCTTTACCACTAGCCTGGAAGTTCCTGGCCTGAGAATTTTGTTTTTTTGTTTTAATTTCTTATTTTTTTTTCACATGTCGATCCCAGTTCCCTCTCCACACCTCCCTCCATCCCTCCCACTTACACTCTCTGCCCCCTCACATGCAATCTGACCAGCCTGCCCTCCCATCCCCCCACCCCAATTCCACATGTAGAGCAATGCCATCCAGGTGGGGTCATGTAGGTCTGTCATGTCATTTGAAGTAGGGACTAGCACTTCTCTCCTGTATCTAGGTTAAGGCAGTATCCCTCCATGGTGAATGTGTCTGCAAGGTTCTTTTGTGCACCAGGAATACATCCTGTTTCCACTGTCTGAGGTCCTTAGTACTGCTCAGTCCTTCTGGCTGAGCCCCATATTCTGGGAAGCCTGAGTAAGTGCCATGCTGGATTGCCAGCTATCAGCTTGGGGCCCGTTAGCTCCTCCTTCTTCAGGTCAGCTGTCTCTATGTTTCTGCCACTTGGTCTTGTCTGCTCCATCTGCATCTGTGTTCTAGTTCGACTCAGTGTTTAGGTATGGGTGTTGCCTTCTCTTTCCAACAGGTACTAGATGAGGGCTCCATGATGATGGATAAGTTAGTTGTTGATCTCACTATCCAGAAAGTGCATTTATTGTAGCCTTTATACGTTTGCTCAAATTGTTAGTTGGCAACAGACTTGTAGGTCTCTAGACCTTTCTTTAGGTAGTTTTCTCTTCAAAACAATAATGTCTCACTCTTTTTGTTCTCTCTCACTCTCTCTGTCTCTCTTTCTCACTCACACTGAGTCTCTCTCTTCTGTCTTCTATTCTTACCCTGAGTCAATCTTTTTAGTCACACATTCTTTCCTCTCATCCCCTATGCTTTTTCCTAGTTCTCAACCTATTCAACCCCCACCTCCCATGTGTTCTGGGGGACTTGTCCCTTACACCTGTGAGGAACTTTATATGAATCTCTCAGAATACACTTTGTATCCTAGTTCCTCTGGTGTTGTGAATTATAAGCTGGAGATCCTTTGATCTATGTGTAAAATTCAATTATGAGTTAGTGCATAGTATGTTCCTCCTTTTGTGACTGGGTTACCTCATTCAGGATGGTTTCTTCAAGTGCCAACCACTTGCCTGCAAATTTCAAGATTCCATTATTTTATTCTGCAGAGTAGTATTCCATTGTATAGATGTGCCATATCTTCTTTATCCATTCTTCAATTGAAGGGCATCTGGTTGCTTCCATGTTCTTGCTATTACAAAGAATGCTACTATGAACATAGTTGAGCACATGTCTTTGTTGCATGGATGTGAGTCATTTGGGTATATGCCTAAGAGGGGGTTTACTGGGTCCTGTGGTAACCTAATTCCCATTTTCCTGATGAACCACCATACTGATCTCCAAAATGGCTGTATGTGTTTGCACTCCCACGCGCAGTGGAGGAGTATTCCCCATTCTCCACATACTTAACAGCAGGAGTTGTCATTGGTGTTTCTAATTTTAGCCCTTCTGGCTGGAATAAGATGGTATCTCAACTTTATTTTGATTTGCATTTCCCTGATAGCTAAGGATGTTGAACACTTTCTTAAGTGTCTGTCAGCTTTTTTGATTTCCTCTATTGAGAATTCTTTTTCAGTTCTGTGCCCCATTTTTTAATGGGGTTATTTGATGTTTTGTTGACTAGTTTCTTGAGTTCTTTGTATATTTTGGAGATCTGCCCTTTGTGTGATGTAGTATTGGTTAAAATCTTTTCCCAGTCTGTGGGATGCCTTTTGGTCTTGTCCACTGTGTCCTTTGCCTTATAGAAGCTGCTAAGTGTGAAGAGGTCCCATTCGTTAATTGTTGATCTCAGTGTCTGTGCTCCTTGAGTTATGTTCAGGAAGCGGTCTCCTATATCAATTTGTTCAAGGGTACCTCCTATTTTCTTTTCTAAGACATTCAGTTTGGGTGGATTGATGTTGAGGTCTTTGATCTATTTGGATTTGAGTTTTGTGCTTGGGGATAGGCATGGGTTTATCTGCGGTCTTTTACACACCCTCATCCAATTGAGCCAGCACCATTTGTTGAAGATGCTTTCCTTGCCCCACTGTATTCTTTTAGCCATTTTGTTTAATGTCAGGTGTTTATAGTTGTGTGGGTTTGTATCAGGATTTTCAGTTCGATTCCATTGGTCTACCTTTCTTTTTTTGTGCCAATTCCAGGCTGTTTTCAGGCATATAGCTCTGTACTAGAGCTTAATGTCACTGATGGTGATGCCTCCTGAAGTTCTTTTATTTTAAAGGGCTGTTTTACCTATATCAGGTCTTTTGTTTTTCCATATAATGTTGATTATTATCCTTTCAAGGTCCGTGAAGAATGGTGGTGGGATTTCAATAGGGATTGCATTGAATCTCTAGATTTTTTTTTTTTGGCAAGATTGTCATTTTTATTATTTTTATCCTTCCTATCCAATAACCTGGGAAATCTTTCCATTTTCTGGTATATTCTTTAATTTATTTGTTTAGAGCCACAAACTTCTTATTATATAGGTCTTTCACTTGTTTGGTAAGCATTACTTCAAGATACTTTATGTTGGTTGTGGCTATTGTAAAGGCTGATATTTCTCTGGTTTCTTTCTCTGTCTCTTTTTTTTTCTGAATAATGTAGGGCTACTGAATTTTTTGAGTTTATCTTGTATCCTGCTGATTTGCTGGAGATGTTTATCATCTGCTCTCTTTCTGCACTCACTCCTTTCTCCTGAAAACAAGGTTGGTAGCCAGCTTTCACAGGGTACTACACAATCACATGATGTGATTATTCCATGTCATAACTACTAGCGAGAGATTTCAGCACAGTAAAAGAGATGTATTCTCTGTAGTTTCCCACTGAGGTAAGATGAAATGAAACCACTTATTTCATGGTTGTCACTGGGGCTGCAGACAAGTTAAAAAGAAAAAAAAATAGAAACAAAAATAAAACAGGAACCAGATCACAAACAACAAATTAATTCTTTCTCCAATCTCAAGCCTGGATGATGGCTCCACTGATTAGAAACCTGAACACAGTCCTGTTCAAGAAGAGATCATTGAATAATGCAGTTATTTTCTCAACTGTACCCTGAGGAAGCTGTGTTGGTCATCACAATGCTTGTAGAAGTAATCTTCCCAGACCAATTCTCTCAAATTACCATGACGACAACAGTTTTTATTATTATTCTTTTGTCAAGAGTTTCAGGAATAAAACTCCCAAATGCATTAGAGCTATCACCCAAGCATCTAACAGGAGAAAGATATATCATCTTCTTTGTGATATGGCTCATTCCCTTCTTTCATGGTTTTCTGAAGTGTCTTTGACTACTAGATAAAATGTACACCCAGTTCCTCTGACCTTAGCAAGAAACCACAGAACAAACTTCTTCTGTGCCATATTCCCTAAAATCTCTCAAGTTTTTAATAATCTGGGCACCCTTCCCTCTATTGAATAATTTAATCATTCCAGTCTGCATTGTGTAATTGTATCTGCAACATCTGCACATTGTGTGGAAGAGGAGAGGATGATCTCACACACTGTTAGAAGACAATGGGGTTGTCAGTTTTAGACAGGAGTGACATTGAGATTTGTGTCTCTGTAGGTGACTACAAGGTCTGGGTCTTGAGTAGAAGCCAGAGCCAGGGAACCCTTGAGGAAGTGCTCTTGTTGTTCAAGCTTAACCATCCAGTCAGCAAAACCAGGCCAATCTGCCAGTCACAGGCATTGCAGGATACTTCCTGTAAACACACTATAGGCTTTTACTCTTGCTTCAGGCTTCGTTTTAAGCAGAACAAGTGCCAGTGTATTGATTTCTCTTCTGGGAGTGCTATTGTAGTAAATTGTGAGTGGACCATGGAAGAGCACGGAAGCCACAACATGGTGAGTGAGGGGATGCTATCCTCAGATGGGGAGGATGGGATGGGGAGACCTGGGAATTGGTGTGGAAGGCCCTCCAGGTTGCTTGGTGGGAAACTTTGGCCACATTCAGTGTTCTGTAAGGTACTATATGGTCCTAGCAACTCCCCACACCTGGGTGTTGGAGTATGAATATTTCACACAGTGGAAAGCATTGCATTTCCATCAGAGCTTTGTGTAGAAAAACATTGATAGTCAGCATCAGTGTTCTTTTGGTGCATAGGAAGTCAAGTAGCCTAATTTGTAGTGGCCTAATTTCTCCAGTGTCTTCTACAAATTCTGCAGTAAACATTTAATGTGTAGGTACAAGATTAATGTTTAGTGATTTGTGTGTATCCTGTAAAAGACATTTTCTTTATTTCAGTACATACTTACATTTATTTATTTTTGATTTTTTGATATAGCTTTTTTCTTTTGATTTTTACATATTTATTATTTTTTTCTTAATTTACATATTGATCACAGTTCCCAGTACCTCCCTCCCATGCCTCCCAATTTGGCTCTAGTCCACTGTCCCATTCTTGTTCCCTTTCCACAGGTAGGGTGTTGCCTTCCAGGAGGAGTCAAAAATCTGTCAAGTCATTTGCAGTAGGAACTATACCCTCCCTCCTGCCCCTAGGCTAAGTGAGTGTCTCTCCCAAAGTCCTTTCATGCTTCAGGGATACATCCTGTATCCAGGGAGACAACTTTTTTCTAGGTATAGCATTGGTGCATGACAAAGTTGCTCTGTAGATCAGGCTAGTCCCAAACTCATAGAGATAAACATTCCTCTGTCTCCTGAGAGTGATATTATAGGCATGGAACACTGAACATGTCCATACATGGCATTCTTGTGTTGGATTGCACTCCACTACTAAACTGTGATGTGGAAGAGTACAATTGTACATATAAAAGACTTACCTGTTCGTACACAGAGAGCGACTCATAAAATATGATTTAGCTGAGGAAGTGCTACCTATAAAATATCCCAAAGATGAGTAGTGTACTTATATGGCATGTTAGAGATTAGGATGCTAATATATAAATTTGATCTCTAGGATTGTCCAGCACATTTGGCTCCAAACCATGGCAAAGGAGAAACTCCTCATTCACAAAGAGCCCCCAGGCCCATCTCCTTTTGACAAAACAACAGTTTTAGAAACTGCTCAGGGGGCATTGCTTGGTTGCAGTGAACATTAGGGCCTCTTGTGCCAGAAAGGGCCAGTTTTCTAGAGAAAATCATAGTCCTCCCAAATGGGCAAGATAAACCCAAGTGACAACTGTTTGAAACTGAAAACCCTTTTGTTTTGAGGGTTGGGCTGAGCAAACAATACTTTCAGTTTAGGTCCTCAATCATGGAGATGGTCAATGCTCATTCTCAAAACTAGGAACATGATTGGCAGAAACAGTAACAACCAGGGGACTTTGCTTTAGGACTTTTCCATCATGCCCTGAGATATGCAGAATAAAATAGAGCTCCTCCTATAAAACAAGGAAGATGCTTATGAGGGAATGCAATAGTCTGGGGCCAAGGCCTTTGTGTAGTTGTTATTTCTAGTGTTCTCTCATTTCCTTAAATTTCCTCCTGTACGTAGTAAAGAGTTGGCAATTCTTCATAAGAAGTTTACATAGAATAAGACATAAATAAAGCAACCCTCTCTGCCCCAGGTTTTATCTTCTCTTTGTTCTGCCTTTCCTAACTTCCTCATCTCCTGGTACATCTGTGTGAATACCTGTCATTAAAGTGTGACCTGCTGTTGCATGTCACTGGTGTACTATGAAATCATTATGGTACTATCTTCTGTTGAAGTCTTTCCTGGCCTTACTGGCCCGACTTGTAGTTTAAGGACCCTATTTAAATTCTTAAAATTGTCAGCTGGCGTCTGACCCTGGAAGAACTTAAAAGTGGCAGCAATTATGGAATGCAAAATATGTTTTAGGGGCCAGACAGTGATGATTAATGCCTTTAATCCCAGCCCTCAGAGGGCACATGCAGGCAGATTTCTGTGTGTTTGAGACTAGTGTGTTCTATAGAGCTAGCCCCACTACAACAAAGGCTATAGCACAGGGAAACTGAGAAACCCTGCCTCAAAAAATTATCTGTTGTAGGCTTTCTCCTCTTTGAACATTAGTGAGAGATGGTTGCATGCAATCATTACAGAGATTTTTTTTTTTTTTCTTGTCTCGACTTTGTTTTTTTTAACCTCTTTAGTCTATGGAGAGATTTCTCACTGGAAAGGCAAAGTCTGGAACTGCTTTACTCCCAGCATTTTAGAATTAATTTTCTGAGACATGCTTTCTCATTTACAATGGGTCAAAAAACAGAAAGTTTGCTTATGGAATTTATCAATATTGTATTCCACACTCAGATTTGTCTTTATGTGTCACACACAGTTTATAAACCAGTGGAAATAGGTCATTAGAATCATCTTTCAGCAATACATGATCACAGCTCTTTTAACTTTCCACACTCACTAGCTACCATAACATGTTTCAGGAAAGTTGAGTTCCTGAGAAAAAAGGAATTTCTTATCTGCTCTTTTCTCAAGTGTGCATCTTGTTTATTGGGTGGACAGGGCAGTTTCCACATGCTGGGGCATTATACATGTAGTCTGAAGCAGAAATTAAATCATTCTTCTGTATTAATTTTTGTGTGGTCATAGTGGGGCTGGTTTTGCCTTAAACCACAAGGAGCCATTAGCGTTTGCAGACGCATAGAAAGATATTACCCCCATTTTAGAGAGTGCTCTAAACCATGAGGCATCTCTGTTGGGAAAAATGTCAGTACCTGGAGGGTCAGAAGCAAAAGGTAGTGAGTATTCTTCTGAATCAATTTTGAGGGAGTTGTGAATTCTTTTTATTTAAGATCTAAACAACTAGCATGATTGGTAGCTGGGTAACAATGGTCAAGATCTCGGTTTCCCTGGCTGAGTTTCCTCTGGTGTTTTGATAAAAAGTTGATTATATTTTCCAGCTTTTGTTCTTGTCTTTGTCTCTGCATCTCCCCTTTATCCTTTGCCCAATATTGTATACCTTCTTGATCACCATACATTTGTTGTAAATATAAAGATCACAGTATGTCAAAGTATGACCTGAATGTTTCCGGGATTTTTTCCGTGTCCATTTTTATGTCCCCCATTTCATTTCTGATTTTGTGAATTTGCATGTTTTCCCTCTGATTTTTCATTAGATTGGATAAAGTTTTGTCTATCTTGTTGATTTTCTTGAAAAAATCAACCCTTTGTTATATTGATTTTTTGCATTATGTCCCTGGTTTCTGTTTTATTGATTTCAGCCCTCAAATTTATTATGTTCTGGTGTCTACTCCTCCAGGGTGAGTTTGCTTCTCTCTGTTCTAAGGCTTTCAGTTGCGCTGTTAATTCTCTATTGTGACTATCCTCTGTTTATGTTCATATGGGCACATAGTGCAATGAACTTCTCTGGTACCACTGCTTTCAAGGTGTCCCATTAGTTTGGGTATGTTGTGTCCTCATTCTTGTTGAATTTTAGGATGTCCTTAAATTCTTTATTTCTTCTTTGATGCAGGTATGGTGCAATTGAACATTGTTCAGTTTCCATGAGTTTGTAGGGTTTCTGCGATTTGTGTTGTTGTTGTAATCCAATTTCTAAAGCATGCTGGTCATATAAGATACAGGTGACTATTCCAATTCTCTTGTATCTGTTGAGGTCTGTTATTGCCACCTACTATTTGGTCGATTTTAGAGAAGGTTTCATGTGGAACAGAGAAGAAGATTATTCTTTTCTGTTTGGATGGGATGGATATTCTATAGATGTCTGTTAAACCCAACTGAGATGAAACTTGTGTTAATTCTTTTGTTACTTTGTTAAGTTTGTGACTGCTTGTCCTGTCTAGTGGTGACAGTGGTGTGTTGAAGTCTCCCAATATAAGTGAGTGAGGTTTTATGTGAGGTTTGAGTTTTAGTAGCGTTTCTTTTATGAATGTGGTTGCCTTTGAATTTGAATCATAGTTGTTCAGAATTGAGACTTTGTATTGATGGATTTCTCCTGTGATGGATACGGAATGACTGTTTTCATCTCTTTTGTTTTATTTTGGTTGGAAGTCTACCTTGTTAGATTTTAGGATAGCCACACCTGCTTGCTTCTTGGGTCCATTTGATTGGAAGATGTTTTCTTAGCCTGAGGTAACGTCTATCTTTGAAGCTTAGATGTATTTCTTGTATGCAGCAGTGAGATGGATCCTGTCTTCATATCCATTCTGTTAGCCTGTGTCTGTTTACAAGAAAGTTAAGGCCACTAATGTTGAGGGAATGTAAGGACCATGGATTGTCAATGCTTGTTTGTTTTAGATTTGTTGTTGGCAGTGGTATTGTGAATTTATTAGTCCTGCTTTACCCTTGATTTGTGGTGAAGTGGATTATCTTTTGCCTACATCTTTGTGAGCATAGTTAACTTCCTTGGGTTGGAATTTTCCTTCCAAATCTTTTTGTATGGCTGGATTTGTAGATACATATTGTGAAAATCTGGCTTTTTTTTTTACATATTGTAAATATCTTGTTTTCTTCATCTATACTGATTGAGAGGTTTGCTGCATATATTAGCCTGGGCTGGCTTCCGTGGACTCTTTATACTTGTAGAACATCTGTCCAGGACCTTCTCACCTTGAAGCTTTCCATGGAGTAGTCATGTGGTAGGCCAAAAGTGGACCCCACAAAGTTGACTTATGTTCTCCACACAAATATCATGGAGTTTGTAGGACTGTAATCGGAAACAGCAGCTCAGTCCCATGTCCATTTCTCAGTCCGTGAATGTGGACAAGTGGAAGACTAGCTATCATTGATGAAAGGAAGACAGAGACATAATATAATGTCAGGCAGGCAGATTCAGTCAATACTGAAAGATCCATTTTATTCATACACCAAACTAAAGTAGTCAAACAAAGGTGCGGTAATGGAAGGGGACTTTTATTAATATATATAAAGGGAAAACAGAAATTGCTTCCACTAATGTTAAAGTCACTCCATAATTGCACAAACTATGTGCCTTTAGCCACCCCATTGCTGCACTTATTCCTGCAGGGTAGTTAACCTGTCTACTCCCATATCATTGCTATTTAGGTAGGAGACATTCATCATCAAGTCACAGGTGACCTGTTGCATGAAATATAATATCTTAAGAATAATAGGAGTTATTGGAGCACTTTGAACTCATGACAAGTTGGAACGGATTCCCATTTAGGGGCTGAGAAACGTCAGACCTGCAGAATATATTCCAGACCTGCCAATGCTGTACAGAAGCCTTTTATGCAAACAGATGATGAGATCTACCTTTAACTGCTTGGTGGCAATGCAAATGTTTAATTCCAGGACACAGGAGGCTGCCTGATTTTTCTTAGGCTGAGGCTAGCCAAATCCACAGAATGAGTTTAAGTCCTGCACAGATAAACCCTGTTTTGAAAACAAAAAACAAAACAAAATCACATAAAGGAAAAATTAGATAAACCTTTTGGTGGTAGCCTACATGTATACATGGTATTGAAGGAGGAATCTTTCCCTCTTTGGCTGCTTACCCTAGCTTTGGGTACAAGTTTATTCTTTTACTACCATTAGAGCCTAATTTTTTGGAATTTTGATGTATAATGACCAGCTGAGATGTCCATCCTGATAAACTAAAAAACTGCTGTACTCTTCAGATTCCCATTGGTAGGTAACTTTTATTGGACTTACTACATCACAGCTTATGAGACATCCTAATAAATCCACTTTCTACACATATGGTGAGATTCATCCTACATTGATTTTCATGCAGAGAACCTTGATTAATGCAGTTGGTTTTTGTTTTGTTTTGTTTTTTATCTGCTCACTGAAGATGTATTGGCTAACAATAGTGCTCACAAATACATACTTCCTAGTTCAATTCCTCTGTACATATTCAATTTTCTATTAAGACTACTTTTCTCATTATTATGTCTTTGCCAAGTGTTTGCTGTGAGTTTCAGGGATAAAATTCTACATCTATGGAGCCATCATCTGGCATTCTGCCACGAGAAAGATCATTTATCTTTTTTTGAGATCTGGTCCCTGCTTTTGTGTCCTGATTGTCTCAACTTCCTGTGACAAACAGGTAAAAAGTAAATTTAGTTCAGCTAAACTCAGTGTTAAACCAAATAACAAATAATACTTTTTTTTGTATCCCTAAATCTCTGTGTAGTCGTTAATGAATATTTGGAGCTCCCTTCCAACTTTTTCACCTAGAATCACTCAATCCATTTAAGTAAGTATAGTTAGCTAGCCACATTGTGTCTAGGAGGAAGAAAGAAAAATGCCTGTATATGACAGAAAGATAACACACGGGTCAGCTATAGGACAATTGCTATAAAAATGCACATCACTGCTGATGTATAAAAGACTTTGCCTGGGGTAGAAGGCAAATAGTAACCATTACACTTTGTCCTTAAGCACTCTGTAACCCCTGGGAGGAGCTGTTTATCACTCAGGCCTTACTAGCCAATCAGGCCCCTTCGTGACCTGCCTGTAAAAAGAAGTGCAGGGCCCTTCTGGTCTGGATTTGAAGAGAAACTGGAGCCAGTTGTTTTGAGTGCTGTGCTTTGAGGAAGGGCAAACTGGAAAACAACAACAACATGGTGAGTGAGGGGCTGCTGTCCTCATGGGTAGTGGGAGATGGTGAAGTGATGGATCCAGTGTGGTGGGTATTCCCTGGATCTGGCTGGGAAACTATAGCCAGACTACCTGTCCCCTGAGTTCTCATGCAGTCCTCCAAATAACTACTCTGTGGGCTGTATCTGCTTTGAGCACTGGGAGCAGGGAGGTGTGTATGGAAACCTCTTTTAAGTCAACTTCTACATACTTCAGGTGCACCCACTGAAATCATGGCAACAAACTTCCAGAGGCCTTTTAGTTAAGTACCTTTTAGAAGTTCAGCCCTTTGCATTTTAATTTTATGTGTAAGATCTATGTATTGTTAATTTTCTGCATGTTGCAAAAGACATCTCATGTAAGGGTAGCACTTCACTATTGAGCAATGATTAACAAGACTAGAATTTGTAACAGAAAGGATTTACAAATGCTTTGGAGATATTATGTCTCATAAAGTAGAAATTAACTGAAGTAGTACTGCCTCTAAAACACACAAAGATAAGTATATGCTGACCAGTCCTGTTTGAATTTTGAATGCTAGATACATATTTGTTCACCATGATTTTCCAGACCTTTGACTCCAAACCATTACACAGAAGCTACTCCTGTTTTACAACAGCATCTAGTCCCTTACCATTATCATAGAACTGCCCCGTAACAAGCTGCTCAGAGTGCTATTACAGGGTCACAAGCAACCTTAAAATTTATTATATCATATAGTTGCAGTTTTCTTCTCCAGAAAAACATAGTTCTAACAGAGTGGCAATAGGACACCAGATTTCAAATAGTAAACCAATGATGTATGAGTTTCCTGATAAAGCAGAGCTTTCACTTAGGTCCTCATGCAGGGGCGAGAAACATTCTTAGAAGAGATAGTAACAGCCTGGGGCCTAGGCCTTGAAAGCTTTTCCTAAGGGCCTGGTGTATTGACAATAAAACAGAACCTTGTCAAAAACCAGGTATTTGCATGGGAGAGCTGGTAATTGTATGGAACAAAGCCTTTATGCACAGGTTGCTTCAGATCTGTAGATATAAACTACATAGAACTATGGTTCTAAGTCCCAAGGCCACTGTGGTCTTAGTCAGCAATGATCATAAGATACCCTGTATTCCGCTAGCACTGCATTATTTTAGTGTTCTCCTGAGTTTGTCCCATTAATTGGGTTTCTATTTACTTCACGTAAGTGTCCCCTTTGCTTCCATTTCCTCTGTGGAAATAGTATACAAGAGTCTGTTCTCCTTAAGAAGCTTGTCATGGGACACATTTAGCCATCCCAGCTTTTTAAAAGAAATCTTTTCTACCTTCTATGTTTCCTATCTATCTCATTCCCCATCACCTTCACCTCAGGATCCTATATGTGGAACAGGTCCTTCAGTTTCAGGTATCTGGTGGACTTTAGGAACAGTGCTGGGAACACATTTGCTGTTTAATCCTCCCATCTCCCTAAGTAGCTAGACATGCTGTCTCCAGTCCCTACTGAAATTGTTCAATGTGTAAAATGGAGCTTGAACTTAAAAGCCATTTAAGAAGGATAGCATATATGAAATGCAAACTATGTCTAGGCTGGCTCCTCTCTGAGTATTTTCCAGAGGTAGATACATGTTATGTTAGAAATATTTGTCTTTATGGATCTCCTCTGTGGGTGAAGTGATTTCTCCCTGGGAAGGCATATTAATCCTAGAACATATGCAATTTCATCATGTTAGAAGAATGTTTATGAGACAATCTCTTATGTTGATGTAAGTGGAACTGGTTGCATGATGTTGCTCTCCAAAGCAATGGCTTTGCTGTCTTCTGTACTATACCTTCAAAATTCTTAAATTACTGTAACACCTAAGTGTAAGGAGTATGGTTTTTCTGCCTGCCGCCGCCTGGTCTTGTCCCGCCACCGCGCCAGCCCCAAATAATACACAGAGACTCTGTATTAGATATTATACTGTTCGCCAGTTACTACTTTCTTATCGGCTAGCTCTGTCTTAAGTATTAACCCATTTCTGCTGATCTATGTATTTCTCTTACCGGGGAGCCGGCGGCATACTGCTTTCTTCAGACTCTCCATCTTGACTCCTCCTTCTACTTCCTATTTCCTCCTTGTCTCCTAGTCCCTCCTATCTTCCTTTCCTATTGGCCAACAGTGCTTTATTATTAACCAGTATGAGAAACATATACAGAATGACATCTCCCATCATCTCCTCTTTTCTGTCTAAATAAAAAGAAGCGTTTTAACCTTAACATAGCAAAATACATTATACAACAGTTATCAAGTAAGAATCACAGTTAACAATATTTAGTCCATTAACATTTAGCAAGATTTGAAGAAAATATTTCATCATCTATTCTATCTTTGTGTGTTTAAAGTCTAAGTAACTTATCTTTAATCCTAACTAATGAAAACTATAACCATAACTATCTGTCTTCAACTCCTTCAAAGACCACAGAAGGATAATATATAAACTCTAGAAATGACAGAGACATCTTGCCTTTTCAGTCACCCGAAGTTCTTCTGTAATCTTCCATCTTCAGCCCATAGGCCATAGTGTCTGACAGACTCTCCAGTAAAGCAGGAAACTTTAAACTGTCTTCTTGTATTGGCACTTTTCTCCGTGCCCTGCATACTGTCTCGCAGACTCTTCCATGAAGCAGGATCTCTGTAGCAATGTCCATCTTGAATCAGGAGTCACTTTCCTGTGGGTCCTGCATGTCCAGTTTATACATCACAAAGTCAAACAGTCCAAACAAGAGCAGTATCTTGTCCAAATGGCTAGTCTTGCCATATTGGAAGCAAACTCCAAAATGAGTTTCTTCAATGTCCATCTTCTTTTCTGGTGCAGGTGGTATTGCCAAGAGCAATTATGTCTCACTGTCACAAAAACCCTAATCCATTTTAAATGCCATATTCTGTAGGTCTTTGAAAGGTTTGAAGAATGCCTATCTATCTCAAATACATCTCTGTATATCTAGAAAACTTAACTAACTTAACTATATCTGACTATCATAGATACTATCTATAATCTGTATTGAATTATACATTACATTTCTAAACAATACTTAAACAAGAGGAGAAATATATATATCACAAAATTGACCTTAAATTGTATCAATAAATGAAAATCCATTCCAAAACAAAGTATTCATATCTATACCATAATTCCCTTTATACCTTTAAAAAGAATTTGGCTGTGATCATTAACCATTTATAACCAAGTCCATTTAAATGAAAACAAACTTATAAACAATATTTGGGAATTTGGGCGTCGTTCTTTCCAAACTACTTCCTGCTGACAGGGGGCGCTGTCATGGGGATCCTAAGAAGTTGCAGAAATCTTGGCTGTAGTCTGCAAGTCTGCTTTATCCAAGCTGTTTTGAATGTTGGATCATCAGCGACTGTTTCAGGGGGCCTGGCTTGATCAAACCACATTAGTCTGGAAGGAATCCACAGATTTTTATTTTCTGTGGAAACAAAAATAGAAATCCTTTTCCCCAGTAACTTGTCCTTGAACTGAAATGTTTGAGTCAAAGCATTTTTAAAATATATAAATTGAATCAATCCAGCAGTATTTCCTTCAACAGTTGTTGTTTCCTCAGCAGTCAAATGATATAAAGACAATATAATGCCATACAGTAACCAGATTCTCTCTGAGCTTTTTATCTTTATGTGGCTTTATTATTACTCTGTTTATTTTACTTTTATTTTTTTATTTTTTGACATAGGGTTTCACTGTGTAACTCTTATCTGTCCTGGAATTTACTCTGCATACCAGGTTTACTTTGCAAATCACAGAGATCTGCTTGCCTCTGTCTCCTGAGTGCTGGGATTAAAGGCGTGTGCTACAACACCCAGTTCCTCTTTGTCTCTTTAAAACCATTTTTTTCATGTCTACATATATTTTAAAACACACTGTAAACCTTTAGAGGTTTTTCTTAATATGAATCTGTCTTTACTGTAAATCTTTATCTTCATCTGGCTACAAGTCTTTTATCTGGTAAACAACATTGTTAAAATGAAAGTCATAGCTGTGTCAGCTGCAGTTTACCAAAGATGGTGGCGGGTACTTTTACCCGCCAGCACAGAAAGCTGTGCTCACCGCCTTGGTCTGCGCTGCCACCCAGAAAGCATTCTGCAGGCTTGGAGATATGGTCACTGCCATTGCCATCTCTCATACACACCAATAAATTGTTAGCAGAGTTTCTTGAAAGCCTTGCGGTTTTTTGCCACATATGCTGAGTCAGGAATCTTCCCTTAAAGGAGCCACCTGAATATCTGCTTGTCTCTAGCAAAGCAGTGTTCAACTGAGAAAAATGCTGATACCAAGAAACCTTGCTTGTCTCTGTTCTGTTGCTTCTAAAACCCTTTTTTAAGCTTTTGTTAAATTTTAAGTGGAAGTTCTTATTAACCACGTGGGCGCCATTTGTAAGGTGTACAGTTTTTTCCGCCTGCTGCCACCTGGTCTTGTCCCGCCGCCGCGCAGCCCCCAAATAATACACAGAGACTCTGTATTAGATATTATACTGTTCGCCAGTTACTACTTTCTTATCGGCTAGCTCTGTCTTAAGTATTAACCCATTTCTGCTGATCTATGTATTTCTCTTACCGGGGAGCCGGCGGCATACTGCTTTCTTCAGACTCTCCATCTTGACTCCTCCTTCTACTTCCTATTTCCTCCTTGTCTCCTAGTCCCTCCTATCTTCCTTTCCTATTGGCCAACAGTGCTTTATTATTAACCAGTATGAGAAACATAATACAGAATGACATCTCCCATCACCTAAGAGATTTAAATTTTCCATTAGAGTCAAGTAACCAACTATCCAGTGCAGTCACAGGGACAGCATTTGCATGTGGAACATTTCTTCTGCCTTCAGACCAGCATAAGCAAAATTGTTTACACTGCAGGAGGATTCAGGGTAAGCAACCAGGTGCTGAAGTCAACACTATGAAAAAAGTACATGACTGTGGTAGGGGGAGTGATTTTTCTATTTCCCAGTATGTTTTAATCTGTCATGTGTTTGAACACAGACCAGAGTTTGTAGGTGTACAGTTTGTGAAGTTTGAGATGAAAGGCAGGATCACTCAGTGGCTAGCGTTGCCTAAGCAGTAATTAACCACATTGACTAAGTCAATAGTTAGCCACAAAGCTAGTTTACTATTTAGCCACACACAATATATCACTACTTACCGACCCATACTAAGTCACTAGTCAGACACACATCTAATTCACTACCTAGCCACAAACACCAAGAAAATAGCCACACACACACTGAGACAGTAGTTAGCCATTCACCTATGTGGGTTAATATCAAGATTTTCTATTAAATTTCATTGAGGTACTTGTCTATCTTTGTGCTAATACCAGGCTGTTTTCAGGACTATAGCTCTGTAGTAGATCTTAAAGTCAGGGATAATGATGCCTCGTGAAGTTCCTGTATTATACAGGTTGTTTTGGCTATTCTTGTTCTTTTGTTTTTCTTTCTTTCTTTCTTTTTCTTTCTTTTTTTTTTTTTTTTTCTTGCTCACAGATTTTTTTTCTATTTTATTTATTTATTTTATATAACCAGGTCCATTTAAATGAAAACAAACATTTATAGACAATACTTGTTAATTTGGGCGTCCTTCTTTCCAAACTACTTCCTGCTGGTAAGGTGCACTGTCTTGGGAGATCTGATGAAGATGCAGAAATCCTGGTTGTAGTCTGTAAGGGTTCTTTGTCCAGCTGTTTTGAATGTAAGATCACGTGGTACTCTATTTCAGGCAGTCTGGCTTGATCAAGCCATATTAGTTTGGAAGCAATTCACATCTTTGCATTTTCTGTGGAAACAAAAATAGAAATCCTTTTCCACAGTAACTTGTCCTTGAACTAAAATTTTGGAGTCAAAGCATTTTTTTAAATTTAATTTATCATTTTACATGTGGATCCCAGTTCCCTCACCTTCTCTCCCTCCCTCCCATCATTCCTTTCTCTCTCCCCTCCTCCCTCCCTCCTTCCCTTCCTTTTACCCTCTCTGCCCTCACACATGAACTCTAACCATCCTCCCCTCCCATCCCCCCACTCCAATTCCATTTGATGGAAGCAGGAGCACACACCCATATATAAACTCTGAGTTGAAGTAGAACCCAGATGCAGATGGAGAGGACAATACCAGGCAGCAGAAACACATAGAGACAGCTTACCTGAACAAGGAGTAACTAACAGGCCACCAGACTGATAGCTGGGAAGCCAGCATGGGACTGAGTCAGGCCCCCCTGAATATGGGTCACAGCCAGAAGGACTGAGCAGTCTAAGGGACCTCAGACAGTGGAGTCAGGATGTATCCCTGGTGCACAAAAGGACCTTGCGAACACATTCCCCATGGAAGGATAACTGCCTTAATCTAGAGACAGGAGAGAAGCCCTGTTTTTCGATATAAAGTTAATTATTATCTTTTCAAGGTCAGTGAAGAATTGTGCTGGCATTTTAATAGATATTGCATGGAATCTTTAGATTGCCATTGGCAATATTGCCATTTTTACTATGTTTATTCTACTTATCCATCAGATTGGGAGATCTTTATATTTTCTGGTGTTTTCTTTAATTTCTTTTTGTAGAGACACAAATTATTATTAAATAGGTCTTTCACTTGTTTGGGAAGTGTTACCCCAAGGTACTTTTTGTTGTTTGTGGCTATTGTACAGGGTGATGTTTCTCTGATTTCTTTATTAGCCCCTTTGTTGTCTGAATATAGAATGGCTACGATCTTTTTTTCAGTTTATTTTGTATGCTGATACTTCGCTGAATGTGTTTTTCACCTGTAGGAGTACCCTGGTAGAGATTTTTGGTTGCTTATTTAAACTATCATATCTTATTAAAATAGGGAAAGATTGAGTTCTTCCTCTCAATTTGTATCCTCTTGATATCCTTTTCTTGTCTCATTTCTTTAGCTAGTACTTCAAATACAATAATGAAGAGATATGGAGGCAGAGAGCAGCCTAGTCTTTGTCCTGATTTTAGAGGAATCGCCTTAAGCTTCTCTACATTCAGCTTGATATTTGCTCTGTGTTTACTACATATTGCTCTTATGTTGTTTATATAAATTGCTGTTATCCCTGATATCTCTAGACCTTTAACATGAAAGGATGTTGAATTTTGTCAAAGGTTTTTTTCTACATCTAGGGAGATGATCATGTGATTTTTTTTTCATTTTCAATTTGTTTATATAGTGGTATATTTGATATATTTTCATATGTGAAGCCATCCCTGCAACCCAAGGATGAAGCCTACTTGATCATGGTAGACGATTTTTCTGATATATTCTTGGATTCAGTTTTCCCATATTTTCTTGAGTATTTTTGCATCAATGTGCAGGAGGGATATTGGTCTGTAATTTTCTCTTAGTTGTGTCTTTGTGTAAATGGGTATCAAGGTGATTGTAGCCTCAAAAATGTGTTTGGTTAAGAAACTTCAGTTTCTATTTTATGGAGCAGTTTCAGGAGAATTACTATTAGCTCTTCCATGAATTTTCGGTAGTATTCTTCACTGAAGAAGACATTTGGCTCTGGGATGTTTTTTATGTTGGAAGACTTTTTATGATGGCTCCTACATTGTTAGTTGTTATAGGTCAATAGAAGTTGCTTGTCTATTCTTGATTTAATTTTGTTAAGTAAGAGTTATCCAGAAATTTGTCCATATCCTTTGACTTTTCAAATTTTTTGGAGTATAAGTTTTCAATATATGACCTGAAAATTGCCTGGGTTTCCTCCATGTCTATTGTTCTGTACCCCCTTTTGTTTCTGATTTTGTTAATTTCCATGTTGTCTCTTTGCTTTTTGTTTACTTTGGATAAAGGTTTGTTTCCCTTGTTAATTTTTGGAAAAAAAGCAACTCGTTATTGCATTGATTTTTTTTGTATTATTTTCCTGTTTTCTACTTTATTGTTTTCAGCCCAAAAATTGATAACGGGGCCTACTTTTGAGGGTTGTGTTTGCTTCATTTGTGTCCTAAGGTTTTCAGTTGGGTTGTTAATTCTCTAATGTGTCTCTCATCCGTTTTCTTCATATGGGCACTTGATGCAATAAACTTCACTCGTAGCAGTGCTTTCAAGGTGTCCCATGAATTCATGTATGTTGTATCCAAAACCTCATTGAATTTTAGGAATTCCTTAATTTCCTTATTTCTTCTTAAACCCAAGTATGTTGAAATTGAGCATTATTCAGTTTCCATGAGTTGGTAGGGTTTCTGTGATTTGTTGTTGTATCTATATTTTGCTGCTCTCCTATGTTTCCTAGATTTTATTTATTCCATTCCTTTTCTCAAGTGATGTTTATTATTGATCTCTGAGTAGAGCAAAGTCTTTTGTAACTTTGGGTTATCTTATGCTATATAATTGAAAATTTTTTTGAACTCCTAATCCTGCTTCTCATGTACAGTGCTAGGAAGAAAAACCTACACTTCCTTCCTGCCTGACCCTTGACTGGTCAGTGAGAAGGAAAATAGACCAGAAAATGAGTGAATGTCTGATTATTGTGGGGGCTTATATATGAAGAGGGATTTGTGCAAGGACTGAGTTCCTGGCTCACTTGGATACTGGTAGAGTCACAGTGCAGAAAGAGAGAGGCAGGATGGAAGCTGAGGTTTCCTCCTTCAACAGTAGTTAAGGTGAGCAATGTGGAATCAGTTAATCATTCCTAGGTAATCCATAATTTTCCCAGTGGGCAGGTACTTGGAATCCACAGATGAGGGCTATCAAGACTTTGGATAGAGGAGAGACCTTATCATGAATACAAATTGCTATAGTTAAAAGTATTCAGCCAAAAGAGGTCTGGGTGAACTATTGTGGACTATGTAACAGGGCTGATATTTTTTGTGGTTTTGGAGAGAAAAGGTTTGAAAAATCCTTGTTGTGCTCTAATTGAAACCACATGGAGCTATGATTACTAGGCCCATGGACACTGTGGCCTTATTCAGTAATGTTAATGGGATTGCCTGTTTTCCCCCTGTACTCTACTGCTTGAGTAGCCTTCTCCTGAAGTTGTCTCATCAAATGGTGGTAATTCCTGCTGATGTCTTAGAAGTCTATCGTTTCCTTCCATTTCCAATTCCTCATGAGAAGCTTACTTAGAATAAGGCATGGCTAATGCAATTACTCTCTGTCCCAGCTTTAATCTTTTCTTTGTTCTGCCTTCCCCATTTTTCTTATCTTCTGACATTTCTCCCTCCAGATCTGCTGTTCAAACTTACTCCTGTACTATGAAATAATTATGGTGCTATCTTTTCTGTTGAAAGCTTATATTGCCTTACTGGTCCAACTTGCAGTATCCTGTCACTATTTAAATTCCTCAAAGTATAGGCTGTGGTCAGACATTGAAAGAACTTAAAGAAGGCAACATATGTGGAATGCAAAATCTGTTTTAGGAGCAAGATTGTGGTGGTTGACACCTGTAATCCCAGCACTCAGGAGAAACAGGAAAGTAGATCTATGTGAGACCAAGGCCAGCATGGTCTACAGAGATATTCCTGAAACAACTAAAGCTATTTATTGAACAGATAATCTCTGTCTCAAAAAAAAAAAAAAAAAAAAAAACACACACACACACACACACACAACCAAAATAACCATCTGTTGTAGGTTCTTTCCTCATTAGCCAAAAATGAATGCAATTTGTCTATACAGACATATTTCTTTATTTCTTAAGTCTTTGTCAATGTCCTTATGTCCTCTTGATTACCCCTTCTTAAACTATGTGATTGTATGCACTCAGTGGGTTTTTTGGGACCAAGCTTCTTAAAAACTTTATTTCTGGATACCAATTATTTATAGGGTTATGTTTAATAAACAGAACTCATTAATTTGTAAAATTGTTCATTAAATGAATATATAATTCTCTGAATGATGGCAGAATATTACCCCCATTTGAATAGAGAAATCTAGACTATGGGGTGTCTCTCTTTGAAACAAATTTCAGTCACTGCAGGGTCAGAACCAGAACAGTTTAGGCATCCTTTTGAGTTAATTTTGTTAGAGTCTGTGTATATAAGTTCTGAACACATAGAGTCATCGGTAGCTGGGTAACATTAAACAAGATCTCAGGTTACATGGATGAATTTCTCTTGTTTTTATTTATTCATTTATTTCTGACAAAAAGTTGAAGGTATTTACTCCTTATTTTTTTTTTCTTTTCCTCCCATTTGTTCTGTCCCTAATATTGTACACCTCTCAATCACTGCATGGTTGTTGTAGGTTTAGAAGTCATGCTGTATCAATATATGTACTATGGTTTTCATAATCCTATTGGGATTCTAACTGGTTCCAATTTGCATGAACCTTTGTAATCAGATATCACTTTATAGGGTGTTAGAAATTTAGTTTGCACTGTATTTGAGTCATGTTGCAAATTTATCTTATACAGAATATGCATACTAATTCATCATGTTCTCAATGATTATTGTTTAATTTTTATTTCTGTACTCTGTTTTATTCTTGTTGTTTTCAATCTGGAAATCACATTTACTGTTTTGCTCAGCACATATTCTACTTGGGGATGACCTGAGTCAGATCCCAAAACCCAAAATTCTAGGCTCAATACAACCTCACCTCCAGATGCAGGGTATCTGACAATCTCTACTATGGTATGTAATAATTACACATGGGAAACATCTTTCACACACAATCTAAATATATAAAAACTGGGAATGAATTTGTTTTCAAAATCCTTGTTACTGAAGCTGAAAGACCCGCTGAGGGAGTGGACCCTCACGCCCCGACTCAGGAAAGGTTATCCCCCCAAATCACTCATGAGAAGCGGTCTTGATGAAAAAGCATGAGGTCTTTTATATTCCAGTGCCCTGGGGTCCACAGCCATACTCCATGTGGGGTAGAGGATTGGGAACCCTGGGTACAGGGTTCATACAGCATTTATAGGGTTTCCCAATTCAAGATTACCTAATATCACAGCTTTTATAGGGTTACAAAAAAGCCCACACATTACAAAGCAATCATCTCATAGCATCCAGTGCAGACCAATCAATTTGAGCTATCCAAGCCTGCGGTTAGCCCAGGAAGTCTGCTTTCGCTAGGGCTTCTGTAGTGTGACAAGGTTCATTTCCTGTTCTCATTCACTCACAGGTGCTGTAGGTAAACCACCTTGTTGTAAACAGTCAAGAATGGCCTTTTTCCTTCTCTCTGCTAGGGGGCAGAGTCTAGGAAATATTAGGCTAAGTTTTTCCATCCTTACAAAGCAACAATGAGAGCCAAACCAGTCTCTTTTTGTGGATGATTCTAATAAAATTTGTTTCTATTTTATTTTTTTTTAAATTTGTTTTCATTTTACATACCAATCCCTCCTTCCCACTCTTCTTCCCCAACTACTCTCCCTTCCTTTCAACTTTTAATAGTCAGAGAGGGTAAGGCCCTCATTCAGGAGTCAACAAAGTCCGGCATACAAATCTGAACCAAACCTCTCTATCTTTTATCTCAACTGAGAAAGGTATCCCACTATAAGGTGTGGGCTCCAAAAACACTATTCAAGCAACTGGGATGGGTCCTGGTTTCACTGCCAGGGGCCCCCTGACAGATCAAGTCACCAAAGTGTCAACCACATTCAAAGGGTCCAGTTTATCACCTTGAAGGTGCCCTAGCTGTCAGTCCATACTCTGTGAGTTCCCACTAGTTATATTACATGTGGTGTGGCTTTGTTGGAGAGGGTTTTACCCTGTTAGAGGTACCCTGTTAGACCCTATCACTATAGGGTCAGGCATTGATGTTTCTTATTATCAGAATGATGCACAGTGTGTTGACATTTACAATGGGAGTATTATACTTCTTTGTGTTATTTTAGGATGCAGTGACCTATGAGGATGTGCACATCCACTTCACTGAGGAAGAGTGGGCTTTGCTAAATCCTTCTCAGAAGTGTCTCTACACAAATGTGATGCTGGACACCTACAGTAACCTCACAGCTACAGGTAAGACTGAATTTTCCTTCATGTTTTAAAATAAGGGACCAACTGTTTCTTGATTATTAATACTATTCTGTAATTTGATTAAGAAAAGGAAAAATTGGGTGAGTAAGGAATGGTTCTAAGGTTCATTGAAGTTATTACTTAAATTTTGTACAATTTGCAAGAATAGATCATATATTTTTTGTTATTTCAGGCTACATGTGGGATAACCATAATACGGAGGATCATTGTCAAACTTCTAGAAGACAGAGAAGGTAAATTTTCATGTGCAAATTTATGCAAATTTGGCTCTGAAGATATTTTAATGTATCCTGGAAATTTTATTGAATAGTCACACTTAAAAAATTAAAAAGATTAAGAAGAGCAACAGTGAAAATAAGTGTAGCTTAAAGTGATGATTGTCATTTTCTCACAAAACCCTGTACCTCAATGCAAGGCATTGATGCAAAATGAGAAGGAAACTAAGTCTTAATAGATATCACCCTTAGAATTATAGTACCGGGATATGTATTCTGTAGATATGCCAGTCTGTTTAGTTTCATTCTATTCAGATATTTTAAACAGTATACATGTTGCATAGGTGATAAGTATATGTCCAAGACCTCCTAAGAAAAAAGTCTATAGTTAAGCAGGCATTACTTATCTATTTGTGATTTTCCTATGGATATTGAAAGGGTCAGTTTATGAGTGTCAACAAGGTTGTTACAGAAAAACCTTAAAGTTGATTTAAAGAAAGTCAAAGTGTGAATGCTTTGTGGAAAGTTTTATTTGTTTTCTTAGTTTCAAAAGTATATCATATGTAGAGCTGCGTAGTTGTGGCCCATACCTTTACTTCCAACATTCATGGTCAAGAGCAAGGTGGATCCCTTAAGTTTGTGATCACCCCAGTATACAAAGTGAGTTCCAGGATAGCTAGGTTTACACAGAGACATTCTGTATTAGAAAATGTAGGAAAAAAAAAGTATTTAGTTTATGCTACATACAAGCCATGTGAATTTAGAATATGGAAAGAAGCAATATACCTCTCTTATGACAGTGAGAAGAAATGAAAGGTATTTTTTGAGTATGAAACAACTTTCAAATTTATCAGTATTCCTAAGTCATCTGAAAGATACCATCAACTTACACTGTAGAAAATCCATATGACCATTGGAATGTGTGAATGCTTACATTTGTACTGGTATATTTAGCCAATGTAGTGTGATTTCTATGAAGCAAATACTGATAAATGGTATAAATATGGCAAAGCTCTAAGTTGTTTCAGTTTTTTCAATTATGTGGGAGATTTTGTGTAAATAGATGCCATAATTGAGGGCCATGAAATAAAAGTCTTATTCTGAATCCACAGGTATCTTCAATGAAAATAAAACAATACCACATGAGAGAAGCATTATGAATGTAAAACTCAAGATCTTCTTCTTGTTTACAATTGGGCCAAATTACAACTTTATTTTATACATGTAGAAAGTTTCTTTAGTTTCTTGCATGTGGTAATGATTTACATATGCTAATTATCTTTGCAGGAATCAAAGAAGCCATAAGGGAGTGAATCCTGTGAATATACACAATGAATGTATGAAAAAATTTGTGGGTTACAGGCATCTTCAATGGCTTGAAAATATTCAAACTGGAGAGAAACCATATAGAAGTCTAGAGTATGGTGAAGTCTTTGCATGTCACACTTTCCTTCTTTTCAGTGACAGAGCACACATGGTAAAAAACACCCATGAATGTAGTCAATGTGGTAAAACATTTGCAAGACATACTATGCTTTACAGACATATTAGAACATATACTGGAGGGGAAACACAAGACTATAATCTATGTGGCACATGTTTTTCACAATATAGTCATATAGTATGTCATAAAAGAACACATATTGGAGAGAAACCCTATGTATGTAACCAATGTGGTAGGGCATTTTCACAAGTTAGTACGCTACAATCTCATCGTAGAACACATACTGGAGAGAAAACCTATGTATGTAATCAATGTGGTAGAGCATTTTCACGTGCCAGTAATCTCCAGTCTCATCATAGAACACATACTGGAGAGATACCCTAAGAACGTAGTCAATGTAGTAAAGCTTTCACAACATATGATGTGATTAAAAGTCATATAAGAACACATACTGGAGAGAAACCTTATGGATGCCATGAATGTGACAAAGCCTTTGCACATCCCAGCACTCTCTTAAGACATAAAAGAATGTATACTTGAAAGATACTAAATGTATCCCATGTGGTAAAGCCTCTATATATAACATTAGTCTTTATAATCAAAAAAAAAAAAAAAATCATAGTGCATAGAAACCCTATACATGTAACCATTGTTGTAATGCTGTGCACTTTCCTTTTCCCAATAATCTTTGTGAGCCTAAGAAAACCCTTATGGAAAGGAATCTTCCTACTAAGAATGTGGTATGATCTTCATTCAACACACATTGAGTTACATAGTTTTCTGGAGAGAAAAATATCTGACACGTGTGAACAATCAGTTCAAGCACTACAATGTCTCTGTTTTGTTCTAACTTGCAATCTCATGTGGAAAAAAGTCCTGGAAATTCACTGGTAAGGGAACCATGTTTCATGGTAACACTTGACTTGATTTACATAAAAACCTCATTCAGATGGATTGCTATCTCTATGCCCAATGCTTCATGCTTACTTTCTTTTACATGAAATAATTAATGTTGCAGGAAAACTTTGAAGACTTTAAGACCCTGAACACAATGGTTACAGGATTGAGTACTCATTAGAGAAAAATATTCAAATATGGAAATCTGTTTAGAGATTTGATTTAATTTTAATTATGTGATGTCAGTGTGTTTGTTTGTGATTGTTCATGGTTTCTCACAAGAAGGTTACACCATTGAGTATTCCTGTAGGAGGAACTAAAGTATGTTCTCAGAAAACTGACATAGGTCATGACAATGAACTTGCCATAATTTTGTTCATTCACATTTCTAAACCTGTATGTATTTTATATCCTGTTTTATCATCTTGATATCAGGTAATAGGGAAGAAATCATGGAGGAGGAAACCTACATCATGTAAATAATTTTGTGAACATGTTAGACATCATACTTGACTTCAGCCTTGTTTTTTTTTTTTTTTTTTTTTTTTTTTTTTTCTTATGAATGCCCATCCTTAGCTTGGTATGTTTTTTCACATTTTTTTTATTTTATATAACAAAATCCATTTAAATGAAAACAATCATTTATAGACAATATTTGGGAATTTGGGCGTTGTTCTTTCCAAACTACTTCCTGCTGGTAAGGGGCGCTGTCATGGGGAATTCAAAGAAGATTCAGAAATCCTGGCTCTAGTCTGTCAGGCTGCTTTGTCCAGCTGTTTTGAATGTACAATCACCTGGTACTCTGTTTCAGGTGGTCTGGGTTGATCAAACCACATTAGTCTGGAAGGAATCCACATCTTTTCATTTTCTGTGGAAACACAAATAGAAATCCTTTTCCCCAGTAACTTGTCCTTCAACTTAAATTTTGCAGTCAAAGCATTTCTTTTAATTTAATTTATTATTTTATATGTCGATCCCAGTTCCCTCTCCCTCCCTCCCTCACAACCTCCCTCACTCCATCCCTCCATTTTACCCTCTCTGCCCTCTCACTTGCACTCTAACCACGCTCCCCTCCCATCCCCCCACCACAATTCAATATGTAGGGGAATGTCATCCAATTTGGATCATGTAGGTCTGACAGTTCATGTGAAGTAGGGACTAGGGCTTCTCTCTTGTCTCTAGATTAAGGCAGTTATCCCTCCATGGGGTATGTGTTTCCAAAGTCCTTTTGAGCTCCAGGAATAAATCCTGCCTCCAATGTCTGAGGTCCCTTAGACTGCTCAGTCCTTCTGGCTGAGACCCATATTCAGGGGGGCCTGAGTCAGTCCCATGCTGGCTTCCCAGCTGTCAGTCTGGTGGCCTGTTAGCTCCTCCTTGTTCAGGTAAGCTGTCTCTATGTGTTTCTGCTGCCTGGTCTTGTCCTCTCCCTCTGCATCTGAGTTCTACTTTGACTCAGTGTTAATGTATGAGTATTTGCTTCTATTTCCAGCAGGCATTATTTGATGTCTCCATGGATAAGTTAGTTGTTGATCTCACTCTCTGGATAGGGCATTTATTATAGCCTTTCCACAGAAGCTCAAATTGTTACTTAGCACCAGTTTTGTAGTTCTCTAGACCTTTCTTTGTGTTCAATTTTATCTTCAAACCAATATTGGCTCCCTATTTTATATTTTCTCTCTCTCTCTCTCTCTCTCTCTCTCTCTCTCTCTCTCTCTCTCTCTGTCTCTCTCTCTCTCTCTCTGTCTTCTATTCCTAACCAGGCTCAATCTTCCTGGTTGCATGTTTTCCTTTCCTCGCCTTCATTTTTTCCTACTTCTCTCTTCATTCACTGCCCTCCCCCCACTTCCCCTGAGCTCTGGGGGACTTGTACATTACCAGTTCTTTGAGGGACTTTATATGAATCTCTTAGAATACACCTTGTATCCTAGTTCCTCTGGTGGTGTGAATTATAGCCTGGTGATCCTTTGATCTAGGTGTAAAATCCATATATGAGTGAGTACATACTGTGTTCCTCTTTTTGTGACTGGGTCACCTCATTCACCAAGGTTTCTTCAAGTGCCATCCACTTGCCTGTGAGATTCAAGATACCATTACTTTTTTCTGCAGAGTAGTATTCCATTGTTTAGATGTGCCACATCTTCATTAACCATTCTTCAATTGAGGGGCATCTAGGTTGCTTCCAGGCTCTTGCTATTACAAAAGAGTGCTGCTATGAACATAGTTGAACAGATGTCTTTGTTGCATGGATGTGAATCCTTTGGGTATATGCCTAAGAGGGGGATTGCCAAGTCCTGTGGTAAACTAATTCCCATTTTCCTGAGGAACTGCCATACTGATCTCCAAAATGGCTGTATGAGTTTGCACTCCCATCAGCAGTGGAGGAGTGTTCCACTTTCTCGACATCCTCTCCAACATGAGTTATCACTGTTGTTTCTAATTTTAGCCATTCTGGCAGGAGTAAGATGGTATCTCAAAGTTGTTTTGATTTGCATTTCCCTGATAGCTAAGGATGTGGAGCATTTTCTTAAGTGTCTTTCAGCCTTTTTGATTTCCCCTATTGAGAATTCTTTCTTCAGTTCTGTACCCCATTTTTTAATAGGGTTATTTGGTGTTGTGTTGACTAGTTTTTTGAGTTCTTTCTATATTTTGGAGATGAGACCTTTGTCGGATATAGGATTGGTGAAAATCTTTTCCCAGTGTGTGGGCTGCCACTTTGTCTTGTCTTCTGTGTACTTTGCCATACAAAACTCTAAGTTTGAAGAGGTCCCATTTATTGTTTCTCTCAGTGTCTGTGCCCCTGGAGTTATGTTCAGGAAGTGGTCTCCTATACCAATTTGTTCAAGGGTACCTCCTACTTTCTCTTCTAAGAGGTTCAGTGTGGCTGGATTGATGTTGAGGTCTTTGATCCATTTGGATTTGAGTTTTGTGCATGGGGACAAACATGGGCCTATCTGCAGTCTTCTACACACCCTCATCCAATTGTGCCAGCACCATTTGTTGAAGATGTTGTCCTCGCCCCATTGTTTAATTTTAGCTGTTTTGTCAAAAATCATATGTTCATAGGTGTGTCGGTTAATATCAGGATTTTCAATTCGATCCCATTGGTTTACTTGTGTATTTTTATGCCAATACCAGGCTGTTTTCAGAACTATATCTTTATAGTAGACCTAAAGTCATTAATGGTGATGCCTCCTGAAGTTCTTTTGTTGTATAAGGTTGTTTTAGTTATTCTGGGCCTTTTGTTTTTTCATATAATGTTGATTATTATCCTTTCATCGTCGGTGAAGAATTGTGGTGGAATTTTAATGGGGATTGCATTGAATCTGTAGATTGCTTTTGGCAAGATTGTCATTTTTACTATGATTATCCTACCTATCGAAGAGCATGGAAGATCTTTCCATTTTCTCTGTCTCTTTGTCGTCTGAATAAAGTAGGGCTACTGATTTTTTGAGTTTTTCTTGTATCCTGCTAGTTTCCTGAAGTGGTTTTCAGCTGTAGGAGTTCCCTGGTAGAGTTTATTGGGTCACTTATGTAAACTATCATATCATCTGCAAATAGAGACACTTTGACTTCTTCCTTTCCAATTCGGATCCCCCTGATCTCCCTTTGTTGTCTTATACCATTAGCTAGAACTTCTAGTATGATATTGAAGAGATATGGAGAGAGAGGGCAGCCTTGTCTTGTTCCTGATTTTAGAGGAATTGGCTTATGTTTCTCTCCATTCATTTTGATGTTGGCAGTTGGTTTGCTGTATATTGCTCTTATTATGTTTAGGTATGTTCCTGTTATCCCTGATCTCTCCAAGACCTTTACCAAAAAATGTCCAGGGCCAGATTGATTCAATGCAGAATTCTACCAGACATTCAAGGAAGAACTAATAACAATACTCCTCAAACTGTTCCACATGATAGTAACAGAAGGTTCATTGCCAAACTTTTTATGAGGCCACAATAACCTTGGTACCCAAGCCTCACAAAGAAAAACTAAGAATGAAAACTACAGACCAATATCCCTGATGAACATCTATGCAAACATACTCAATAAAATATTGGCAAACTCAATTCAAGAATACATCAGAGAAATCATCCACCATGACCAAGTAGGCTTCATCCCTGGAATACAGCGATGTTTTAACATACGAAAATCTATCAATGTGATCCACCATATAAACAAACAGGTGTTGGTGGACTCAGCAGGAGGTGTGCATAGAGAAGTTTTCTCTTAGCTGTCAGGTTGGACACCTTAGGCATCTGTTCCTTGAGTAGGTGGATAAGGAGGTTTGAGTGAAGCTTCAGCCATAAGGTGAAGTGTGTTGCAGGTAGCACCATTCCGTTCCCCAACCTCAGTGTATCTAATGCAAATGTTCATCTGAATACACCTCAATTCAGACTCTGACCTTAAAAAGCTGCCATTAAAGTCTTGACCGGGATGTGGAGCAGATGCAAAGGCATCCACTTTTACATCCACCACCTGATTCCTTGTTTCCTATTCTCCAGGGCAACCCAGGGCAGTTATGCTCTGATTAAGTATGGATTCATTATTTCAGTATTATTGAAGCATTGCATCAGAAACTCTGGGTTTCAGTTTTCCTTTCCACTCACCAGGACTTTTAAGTGCACAGGGAGGCTTTGCTCTTGTGCTCCTGCCCACACAGCAGAACTAATACAGTATTCTTGTTCCTCCCTGGATTCTTTGATCTCACATTTCACCCCAATCAAATAGTCCAGCCCTCCAGATATGAGAGAGTGTTTCCATTGTGTTGTACTTTCCAATTGATTTTCTCACTTCTTTCAATTAGTCACTCAATCTCTCCTGCTCTAAAAAGGTTACACCTTTGGAGATGCCTATCTGTCTCCAATTCCTTTGCACCACTAATCTCTGGAATATATTCCCAGACACTTTTCTGAAGCCTTGTCTCTGTCCTCAATAGTGTAGGAATGAACTGCTGAGTCAGATGATTGGTTTCTGCTTGCATCTCTCTCACTGTTAGCACAAGGAGACCCAGAAGATGGAATAAGCTCCTTACACAGCAGTTGCTGCTGGCAGTTTAGGAATTAAGTTCATACCTACTTTGCATCCACTCTGGAGTTTGACTTGGTGTCATCACTTCTTGGAAAAATCAGTGGCTAGGTTTGTTTACTAGCCTCTAATCAACCTGTAAGTCTCAGGCATTATGGTAACCTGACTCTGTTACATGGGAGAGTGCACTGAAGAATTTACTCTGCTCAGCCCAGATTTCCATGAATACTAGTGTGCCCACAGGACCCAAGACCCCTATAAAGACAGATTTTGCCCACTTACACTCCCTCCCTCTTCTCTCTTTCAGGCTCTTTGTTCTCTTGCTGTTATTTCTGCTCTCCCCCCTCTCATCTCTTTGTGCTCCTGTCTCCCCATTCTCTCCTGTCACCTGTCTATGTGTCTGTTTCTCTTTATCTCTTTTTTTTGTTTGATTCCATCTCTTTCCTCTTACTAATAAAACTTCTCACTCAAGTTCTGGCTGCCTGGCATGTTTGTACCCCACCTTAGTCACCCTCTCCTTCCATGGAATCTGCAGTGGTCCTCCATGAAGGACTACCATTAAGTTTATCTTAATATTGTATCAAGAGGACATTGTCATGAGATATTCACCCTACTGGTACCCAAAGACAATGGAGTAGACATCACTGAATTTATATAGTGCTGGTTCAGCTGTAATGTGGGGCAACATATTTTTCCATTATATCTGTCTTTGTTAAAAGTCAATTGTTAGTAGAGGGAGGATGGGGGATTCAACTCTTTGCCTGACTGATATCCAAAGTGCTGACCTGAATTTTAAATTTTCCTACTTGTGTTGATGCCATGGCTGGTCTGGAACTCCTGGGTATATAGTAGCCAACTTAACTGTCTCATTCCCTGTTGTAGCTGGGATTGCTGGATCATGATTAGAGGTACTCCACTACCCAGTTGTAAGGTGAACTTTTAGAACAGGATGACACTACTCATATGCATATCATGGTTAGGGTTTCATTTTTTCTTCAACCTTTTAAAGGATTTTCCTCTATGTGAATGTATATGTTTCTTACATATGCCTTTCTTGTTTAAAAATGCCCTTGTAGCTTTACTTTTTCAGTCAGAAAATACTCACCAATTTGAAATATTTTTATTTTTTCAAATATGTAGGTTACTGTTTGCTAAATTCTAGTGACTAACTATTGGTATCAAAAATGATACAGTTATGATTTTTTTTGCAATGTTTGTGTCTCTCGGTGGATGTTTTCCTTCCATATGCAAGATTTCTTATAATGATCACACATCTTGCACTCTCTATTTGCAAAAGAGGACCTTCCAGGACTGATAATCCTGCCTCTACCTCCTAAGTGTTGGGGGGTGGGAGGGTAAGTGTGTTTCACTTAGCCTCTTACCCTCATTATGTTTTTTAATTTGTATTTGAAAGAGTCTTTCTATTTTGCATAGCCCAGATTCAAAATCTGGCTGTCTCACCATATTACCAATCTGAGTCCTGGATTCATAGGCAGTTTGAGCTTGTGAAAAATATGCTGGCTGACCAAGGTTATGTACAAGGAAGAAAACTGGGTAAATAACTCCAAGGTGAACCTCAGACTGTTTTATGTAAAAATTTAATCATCAAAAGAGCTGGAAATAGCTCTAGGCTGGAAAATTTTCCCCAGGGTCTATAGCTGTGCAGCCTGTTCCCATTCTTAGTATCTGGAAATCTGATAACCCAGTATGGATTGTCCCTTATGTGCAGAGTTCTTACCTGTTCCACATCTTGGAGTTAACCCCAGTGGTGTCAGGCCTAATGATATCTGGCAGATGGATGTTAATCATGTTCCTTCCTTTGGCCAACTACAATTTGTACATGTATCTGTGGATATCCATTCTCATCTCATATTTGCCTCTACTCATACTGGAGAAAGGCTTAAGGATGTTAAGAGCCATTGTTTGCAAACCATTGCTTATATGGAAATGCCCAGACAATTAAAAAATGATAATGGACCAGCTTATACTAGTCACGGTTTTAACCCTTTTTTTGAAAAAAAAAAAAAAAAAAAAAAAAAAAAAGAATTTCATCACACATAAGACAGGCATCCCTTATACAGCTCAGGGTCAGGCCATGGTAGAGTGTGTGCATCGCACAATTAAAGCCTGTCTTCATAAAACAAAAAAAAGGGGGATTTAAAGGGTCTCCTCATAATCACATTTCGCTGGTCCTTTATATTTTAAATTTTTTAACTATTCATGGTGCTGCTCGATCTGCAGCCGAGTGGCATTGGCACCCTCGGACATCTGACTATGGCTCAGTGATCTGGAATAATGTCACTAATGGAAAATGGAGTGGCCCCAACTCAGTTCTAGTATGGGCCCAAGGGTCAGTTTGTGTCTTTCCACAAGACACAGATAACTCTGTTTGGGTACCTAAGTGGCTGATTCACCATATGTGGAGGGAATGTGATTGTAACAGCCAGAAAGAAGGTCCGATGGGTCTTCAGGAATCTACCCATCCTGATACCTGTGGGTCTGAGTAGCTATATGTGGCCTTTTATCCTAACCACTAATTATAGTTTGAATCAAGAGGCTATAAATTTACACTTTTATACAATGGACAAGAATTTACCCTTCATCTCAGGTACTGTATTCTGGTTCCATTCTTATTGTTGTAAACAATGCTAAAAATTTTGGAGGAAGTTTCAATTGTTCCTAGCAGGTCTGCGGACTGTAACAGCTGTCATGGGCCACGAACCCAGGTGTGGAGCAGAGAGGAAAGTAGATTCTGGGATCATGCCTGCCAGTGCTGCCTTCACCCCTGAAGCAACAGTTTCTACCATAGCCCTCTCGCAATCGGTAAATACTGCAAGCACAGTGGATCAACTATCGGGTGATTTGGTTTAAGCCTTAGCTACCCAAAGCACACATTATTATCTAGTACAAATTGGCATTTTTAAACTAAATTTACAAACTAATCTCCTATAGGAACACTTGAATTTTTGTGAGAAGCTCATATGGCTTCTTGTTCTGTCTTTCACACATATCTGTGTTAATTCATCATTTTTCTCCAGAAATCCTGGAGCGATCAGTTTTTAAGTTATACACATGCTTTAGCCATGCAGGTCATTAACATCTATGAAACCTGAGTGCCACTTGCCAATGCAGAAAGCTTTTTACAAGGACTTAAACTTGTGGGCAGATCATTTGGGTTTGTAGGCCTTGCACTTGGTGCTATTTTGCCACAGCACTAAAGAGGCCCGGGCCAACTTTCTAACAAGATAGATACTGTCTTTGACTCAAGAGAAAATGCCTCTGCCCACATGAGGCTGAACAAACTATTCACCAGTGAAGGGTAAGGCAGAGGGGGCAAATATCTAACCTAAGATAGGAAGGTTACGGGCCTGGGTGACTTCTCCAATGATGGGTAAGGAATTATGCTGATGTTTTCTGCCACCTAAGGCAGGTGTTAGTTTATATTACAAGAAAGGGGGACCTGTAGGGCCCTGCATGGACCCCTGAGGTGCCTTGAGCTAGCCTGAAGCTGTTGGCGGGAACTCCTTGCCCCAAGGCTTTTGTTGGTAGTCTTCCCATTTTGAGGACACACACCTGGTGACAACACACAACTGGTAGGTAGGAGCTAAGCCTAACCTTCCTATAATTTTTCTATTGTGCTGTGAGTCAGTATTTAAGCCCATTCTTTCCCCACTATTATTATTGTTGTCATTGTTGTTCGTCTCCACTGTTATTGTTTCACGGGTTCTTTCCCTTTTTTTTAGTTTTATTTTTTCCTCCTTCACGTTTTCTCCCTGCATGCCCTGCCAACGCCTGTGTCCCCCCTCACACACATGACCTGGCCCAAGTCAAGGAACAGAAAATAACAACAAACAACTGAAAATAAACATGCATATCATACATGTAACATAGGTGGAGCAAGTGCAAATATGTAACCCACATATATAACCCAACCGCCAATGTATCAACCATGTATTTATTTCCCCTCCAACCCCAACCACACCCTGGTAAAGCAAATATAAACATGTTATCCATTTAAATTCATGTGTTTACTGCATGTCCTCATGTTAATTACATGAACCTGTATGTAAACTCTGAGGGCTCCTATGTTTGCTGCAGCGGCTCAGATGTTGCCCACATCACTTCGCATGTTACTTACATGCTAAGTATGTGACACCAATGCAAACTACCCATTTACACATGCTAGCTAAATGGGATCTCACAGTAAGTTCATGAAGCCATAATGTAAGTACATGATCATGTATGGTAAAGACATGAATACCATGTTGTGCACATGGGCTCACATGTTAACTACAAGGGATCACATGTCAAATACACAGGCTCACATGTTAACTACACGGGATCACATGCCATGTACACAGGTTCCAATGCACACTGCACTGGCTCACATGGAAACACCATGACTCCATACGTGAACTGCATGTAATGGAGGCGGCACCGGCCGTGATGTCATGTGTACATGCGACATACATAAGTGTTGCGGAGCTGTGCATTAGGATCACAGAAGCCACAGGCACGACATGCCTGTAAAACAAATGACAAGCATGTAAATCACAGGGACTTCATTTATTCAGCTACATACATGTGGGCACACACTCCTGTTCACCAGAAGCGGCCCACGCAGCGCAGGAAGCTCACGGCGTCACAGAATCCATCATGGTGCAGCGACTCCAGGCTTCCACGGGATGGCGGGAAAAGTGCTCGGGCCAGGCGGGCAACATTGGCGGTGGAGATCTAGGCGGGGCCGGAAATGAGTTTGGGTGGAGCCAGAAGTGTGTGTGGGCTGGGCTGGAAGTGAGGTTGGTGTGAGCATTCTGTGACAGGCGTGGCCACGGAAGCCCCACATGGCTCACCTCCACGTCCTGTCCAGTCACGTGCATGCACGAGCCAAGACCTTGGCCAGGGTCACGGGGCGAGATGCCATGGCGTCCACAGAATGGGGATATGGTGAGGGTGCGACCACCAGGGGGCAGGAGGAGGCTGCGCGATCTGCCCAGGCCTGGGGAGATGGGGGGCCGGGGGACATGTGAGGAATCGCGACAATATACACGCGTGTTCGGGGTCACACACGCGTGACCACACCCACCCACCCCGCCCCTTACTGCCCCGCCCACCTGACCCTGGAACTCTACCAGATTCAGCCCTGAGTATATGGGGACGAAGCAGATGGAGAGAAGGACCTGCACATGAGGGGAAACAGGACACGCATGAGGGGAAACGTGAGACACACATGAGCAAAACGATACACGTATGTGCAAACATATGACTCGCATGTGCAAACACAGATGAAACACATGTAGGAAAAACGGAACATGACATATTCTTACACTTGCGGCCACGCCCCCTCACCTGTACGAGGTCCTCACGGGTCGGGAACTGGAACACAAGGCGGTTCTGGAATGTATTCACTGCAGTCAAGGACACATAGAGCCGGCCATGCACCAGGACGTGAGCATGGGCTGGGAGGATCCGGTCCAGGCTGGACCTGATGGTGCGGGGGAGGGGGGACACATGTGACCTGTGACCCCTGACATGTGATCCACATGCGTGACCCGTGACATGTAACATGTACCATGTGACGTGTGCCCCACCCCACCCCCTTTCCGCACCTCAGCCGCTCCATGAGGTGGAAGCTGGGTTTGGCCGTGCCCAGTGGTTGCTGCCTGGCATCCTCGGCCAGGCTGTGTGCAAAGCCTGTGCAGACCTGTGGGAAGGGTGGGAACCACACACGTGACCCCTGATATGTAACATGTCACATGTAACATGTCACATGTGCCCCGCCCACATGCATGAAGCCTCTGTTCCCATGGCCACTGCCAGGGACTATTACTCCCTGCATGCACTGCAGGGCCAGGCCTGTTGCTCTGTGTGTGATGGCACAGGGCAGCACCTTCTCCCTCCGCATCTGCAGCAATGGCATCATTGCATTCTTTTTCACAGATTTGAGGAATAAAATGAATGAATAAAGAGATAATTTCTCATAATTCACCCCTAGAGAGATAACAAAAGGATATCAACATTGATATCAAGAAATAAATAAATAATGAAATCACAAGAGACAGTTTAACACCAACACGGTGGATACAGACTCCACTCTTCCTGGAGTACAAAAAGACAGATTTGAATAATGAAATAATCAGATAGTTAGATCGTCTGTCACACTTGAGTCACACAAGGTGGCACCAAACTTCAGGGTTCCCAGATTAAATAATGAAACAATTTAATAATTACATCTTTAAATATGTAAGTTGGTGACCTTTTTGTATCATCAATTCCTGGGCAGACTTGCCAGATACGGAAAAGTATGCTGTTATCACGGATTTAAAAAATTCCATAGGTTAATCGTCAGATCATCATACTGTCTTGCCTGAAGAATTCTGCTGGCCTGGCATCAGGACCAGCACTTGAATCTCTGTTGTGGTGTGGCAGGACGTGAGATAATGGGCCCAATCCTGGCATAGCAGTAGTAGCCAAAATGTTGATATCAGGTGAAAAGATGGCAGCATCAGGGGCATCCCCAGCATAGCTGAGAGAGAGATGTTCTTCCATGTTCTGGGTCATCATCCTTTTCCCAGGTCTTGGTGATGGTGCCGACCTCCTTGTGCCACTACTTCTTCTCATCATAGGTCAAAACTGATGTGAAGCTGTGGAGGAAGAGCAGGTAGTCAACACCCAGACCACCATGCCGGCCTTAGTGAAGTCCTTGTACTTCTCAGAGGGCACCATGCAACCTTCTGGACTCTTGTCACCCAGCATCCCTAGTACTCTGTGAGATACATAGATCATTCAGAAAATGCTCTACCCATGTCTACAACTTTCCTAACCTTGTCCCTGACAGATATTTGTACCCTAATCATAATCGGTGATGGCATTCTCTGTCGTTTAAATAATTTAAAGAATTAAATAAATAAGTCAGTAATAGCTAACTGTCACAATAAAGAGGTTATGTAGCATTTTACTGGCAGGGAAGCATGGCCAGACTCCAGTCATGAAGGAGGTCATCATCACCAATTGAAACAATGAATCATCGCAGAGTTGAGTCGTAAAATTCAACATCATGCACACCTGAGAAATTACTGTAGATCAGAAATTACATTTGTTCCCAGAAACTCAACTTTCTGTATCACGCCATTGTTGTGGGTGGTAGGTAAATGGTAATAGCACTCTGATCACGTATTGCTGAATGAAGATCCCCATCACCTCTTTTTAACAGTTTCTAAACTTTGTGTAAATCATGTAAGAAAACCTGAATTTTGAATGAGATGTTCATAAATTCCAGAAGCTAAACTTACAGTTTATCAGTGAATGTCCCCACAAAACACAAAACACCCTGTGATGCACAATGGTGTCACCTGGTCTCAACTTTTCCATCTGGCAGAAAAAATATTCTGTATACGAAAACTAGAACTTTATGGCACACCAGGCTTTAATGTTCACTGTGACCTATTTATGACCCCTTGAGCAGCTTGTAAAAGCCGTTTTCTATTGGATGAGGATGGTGCTGGTTACTCTTTATAAATCAGGGGTGTCTCCTTTATCATGTTTTGGAGATAACTGTCTGCACAAGACTGGAGATCAAATGTCTATTTTAGTATCCTAATCTGTAACAGACCTGGTTACTGTACTATTCATCTTTGGGTTATTTTTTAGGCATCACTCCCTCAGCTAAATTCTATTTTGTGTTACTCAATATCCTGTAAGAATTGGTAAATATTTTGTAACAACAATTCTAATTTTTCTCATCATAGCTTATTGGTGGAGGATTACCCAACACAAGAATGTCATTTATGTATGACATTAGTGACCCATGCCTTTAATCCCAGCACTACGAAGGCATAGGAAGGCACATCTCTATGAGCTTGGGGCTAACCTGCTCTACAGAGCAAGTCCCAGGTCAATTTCCTAACCTTTACAAAGAAACACTTTATTTTATATTCAATAATATATTATTGAAACAAAAAATCAATAAACCCAGGCACAAAAACATATAAATTAAATAAATATAAAAAAATAAATTAAATTATTGGCATTTGCAGGATATACCAAATTGACTCCAAATGGGGAATCTCCCTTAGCCTACAGCCATGGGAGAAGGCCCTACCACAAAGGGCAGATTGTGATGATGCTTCTTGGTAGGCTGATCTTCCTAGGGAGTGGATAGGGGATGTGATGGGGGGAATGAGAGGATGGGAGGGAGAGGGAGCTGGGATCTATAAGTAAAATAACATCTTTTTATTAAGATTTTTAAAGTACAATATAAATAAATATAAATATATAAAGAAATAAAAAGAATGCCATCTACAGTATGTATAAAATTAACTCCTAATTCATCTTTTTTATTTATTATTTTTTATTTAATTTTATATAACAAAGTCCAATTAAATGAAAACAAACATTTATACACAATATTTGGGAATTTGGGCGTCGTTCTTTCCAAACTACTTCCTGCTGGTAAGGGGCGCTGTCTTGGGGGATTCGAAGAAGATTCAGATATCCTAGCTGTAGTCTGTAGGGCTGTTTTGTCCAGCTGTTTGGAATGTAGGATCAGCTTGTACTCTGTTTCAGGCGGTCTGGTGTGATCAACCACATTAGTCTGGAAGGAATCCACATCTTTTCATTTTCTGTGGAAACAAAAATAGAAATACTTTTCCCCAGTAACTTGTTCTTCAACTTAAATTTTGGAGTCAAAGCGTTTTTTTTTTCTTTAATTTATTATTTTACATGTTGATCCCAGTTCCCTCTCCCTCCCTCCCTCCCTCCCCTCCAGCCCTCCCTCCATCCTTCCCTCCCTTTTGCCCTCTCTGCCCTCTCCCATGCACTCTAAACACCCTCCCCTCCCAAACCCCCACCACAATACCATATGTAGGGGAATGCCATCCAGTTGGGGTAATGTAGATCTGACAGGTCCTGTGAAGTAGGGACTAGGGCTTCTCTCCTATCTCTAGAATAAGGGGGGTATGAGAGGAAGGGAGGGAGAGGGAGCTGGGATCTATAAGTAAAATAAGAACTTTTTATTAAGTATTTTAAAGTACAATATAAATAAATATAAATATATAAAGAAATAAAAAGAATGCCATCTGCAGTATGTATAAAATTAACTCCTAATTCATCTTATACTGAAATGTTAGATGTGAAGTTAAGAACATCTTGAATGCACTGGGCAAACTGTGCCCCTCCATGTACTGATACTTCCCTTCCATATTCAGGAAAAGCATGTTGGTGTTGACTACCAAAACGTTTACACACAAAGCTCCCTTATTGAAATGCATTCCTCTTATTAAGCCCCAAAATTAAAGTAATCACATTCTGCACCCTGATCTGCATAACTTCTAGGACTACATGGGATCTCATGGAAATTTGAATAAGTCATTAGGTTTCCAACCAGTCTCAGGGAGTCCCTGCCTCACAGTCTCTGCTTCTAAATATCATCCTCTTCATTTTAGGATAGCATTCCATTGCTTACAATTCTATGTCTTCCTTGCTCTTCCATGCTCCTCACAGTTCCTACAGCAGCACTCACAGCAGAGCAACCAATCCAATGGTGCCTGCTGTGCTATAAAATCAAACCTGCAGCATGGCTCCAAAAATTTCCTGTAAAACCTGAGCCTGTGGGCTCAGATTCCCTGATTGGCTAGTGAGTCTTGGTTGACAAGAGTAATTCCTCAATGGTTAGAGTGTTCTTAAAGCCAAAGCAGAAACATGCATTTCTTTCTTTTTTATTTTCTTATTTATTTATTTATTTATTTATTTATTTATTTATTTATTTATTTATTTTGGTTTTTCAAGACAGGGTTTGGCTGTGTAGTAATTCCTGTCTTGGAACACACTTTATAAACCAGGCTGGATAATTCAAAATCTTAATTATTATTATTATGAGGAGGAGGACTGAGGAGGATGATTATGATTACAACTATAACTACTACTACTCTTGTCATTTTGTAGTAGATTTTTCTCATTAATTAATTTTTTTTCTTTATTGATTTTCCAACACAGATTTTCAATACTGGCTGTCCTGGAACTCTATCTGTAGATCAGGCTGCCCAGAATATTAAAAAATTAAAGAGACTTTAGGAAATAAAAGGTGTTTGTTCTATGGCTTCTTGCTCAGATCAGAAGAACTGCAGATCAATTGGAAATTACATTGTATATATAGACCCCAGAGTTTAGAACAGGTAGAAAGAATGAATAGAACCATTAAGGTGGCTTTATCGAATTTAACGTTTGAAACTGGCTCTACAAACTGAGTACAACTCCTGACACTAGCTTTCTATCGAGCCAGGAATGCCCCAGGCCCCCATGGCTTAACTACCTTTGAAATCTTATATGGTAAACCACCACCAGCTATTGAGTTTTTGGATGCCAACATTTCTGATTTTGCAAATACTCCCTCCATGCAGGCACATCTCCGGGCCGTACAGATAGTCCAACAAGAGGTCTGGAAGCCTCTGGTAGCTGCCTACTTAGAGGGGTGAAAGGCACCCCCAACCTCATTCCTTCCAGATTGGCGACTTCATCTGGGTCCAGAGACATCAAACAAAGAATCTAGAGCCCTGCTGGAGGGGCCCCTACACTATGCTCCTGACAACTCCCACCACCTTGAAAGTAGACGGGATTCCTGACTGGATCCATGTGTCCCACGTGAAGGCCGCACAACCAGAACATCGGACACAGAACCAGGCCCTCCTGAACCAGCATGGAGAATTCAACCACAAGGTTGGTTTAAGTGGTTCAGTACCCTGATATCCACCATCATGGGACTGCTTATTATATTTCTTTTAATTCTCATCCTTGGTCCCTGCATTTTGAATAGACTAGTGCAGTCCATGAAGAAACGCTTGTCAGTTGTTCAGGCCCTAATTTTTACCCAGCAGTACCAGCAATTAAAATAAATGGAAACCATGAATAAAGGGTTTTATTCAGTTTACAGAAAAAGGGGAAATGAAAGACCACCCGCACTATACATATTGCCTGTTTGAGCTGCTCTTGCCAACTTGCCAAGGTCAGTTATGGCATAGTACAGGAGGGAACCAGATATTCCTCTCATCTGATGCCAACTAGATATCTGTGGTCTGCAGCTTGGATCAAAGCAAGGTCAACAGGTTTGTATCTGAGAACAGAAGGTCCTGGGAACATTTTATTCAAGACCACTAGAATGCTGAGATATTCATAACTGAATTCTTTGTGCAAAAGCTGAATAAACAACTCTGTCCTTGGTTAACCACAATTGCTTTATTTAGATGGACTAATGAAATCCCTGTAAACATGCTTCTGCTTCCTTAAGCCTGCTTCTTGCCACCCCAACCCTATATAAACTACATATGTTTTAACCAAGGCACACTCAGTCTCTCGAGGGACTGTGGCGTCCTCAGGTACCTGTGTATTCAATAAACTGCCTCTTGTGCTTGCATTCAGTGGTCTGGTCTCGCCTTTTGGGGCAAGGGCCTCTCAGTGATAGACTCCGTCTCCTTGAGGTCTTTCACCTCACAGTCTCTCTGACCCCAAATACCATCCCCTTCATCTTAGGATAGCATTCTCTTGCTTACCATTCTATGTCTTCCTTGTCCATGCATGCTCCTCACAGTTTCCTACAGCAGCACTCACAGCATAGCATCCATTCTAATAATGCCTCTTGTGCTATAAAATCAAGCCTGCAGCATGGCTCCAGGAAGTTTCCTGAAAAACCTTAGATTGGCCTGTGGGACTAGATTCCCTGATTGGCTAGTGGGGCTTGGGTGACAAGAATAAATTCCTCAATGGTTTTAGAGGGCTAAAAGAAAAAGGAGAAATTTGCATGTTTTTATTGTTTATTTATTCATTTATTTATTTTGGTTTTTCATGACAGGGTTTTTCTGTGTAGGACTTCCTGTCTTGGAACACACATTGTAGAACAGGCTGGCAAATTCAGAATCCTAATAATTATGATGATGATGAGGAGGAGGAGGAGGTGGATGATTATTATGATTACTACTCTAACTACTACTACTACTACTACTCTTGCTGTCATTTTGTAGTAGATTTTTCTCATCAATTAATTAATTAATTATTATTATCATTATCATCATCATCATCATTATTATTATTATTATTATTATTTACATTATTGACTTTCAAAACAGGTTTTCAATACTGGCTGGCCTGGAATTCTATCTGTAGATGAGGCTGCCCAGAATATTAAAAAATTAAAGAGGCTTTAGGACATAAAATGTGTTTGTTCTATGGCTTCTCGCTGAGATTAGGAGAACTGAGGGTAATTTTCACCTGCTTGCCACAGGCACATCAGAAACCATGAGAAAAATCATGAAACCATATCACAAACAAGATGATATATTTTCCCCTGATAGACATCTCGGTGATAGCTCCATTGCATTGTGAGTTTTAATCCTGAAGTTAGTGTCAAATTAATGAGAAATGAATAATTATAAAAAGTGTTGTTTCATGGTAACTTGAATATTCAGAGAGAAAGTGGCTGGGAAGAATGCCTCTATGAGCACTATAGTGAGCCAGGTCAGCTTACACATTGGGCAGGTGAAATCAGAGCTGAATTATTCAATGTTCTCTACTTGAGCAGGAATGGAAGAATACAGCCCTCTATTTTTGTTGAAAGTGGATTTATTGGGCTGTCTCAGAAGCTGAGGGCTTCTTACTTAATATTTGCCTAACAATGGAAATTTGAAGAATTCTGTAGTTGTTTGGTTTATGACTCTAGATGTCTCAGCTGGTCTTCAGCATACACGAGTATTTCAAAGAAATGCTCTCTAAAGCTATTAAAGGAATAGACTCAGTAGGATCGATATGGCTTCCACTTTGTGGATCCTATAAAATATTTCTTCAAGTATGATGGTATATTGTGGTCCTTTAAAAAATGAAGCTCCATTTTATTCATTCACTAAACTTAAGTCATCAACCAAAGTTAGGGCAATGCCAGAAGATTTCTATTAATATCTATAAATGGCTAATAGGAATTGCTTCCCATAATACTAACCACACTCCATATATTCAGGCACTGCCTTCTGGCACTGTATAGCTGCACTTAACTCCCTGCCTGAAGGGTGTGTGTAAAACTGACTGGGCCCAGACATATTATTATTTAGATGGGAGACATTCACCATCAAGGCTCAGACATCCTATAGCAGGAAAGATTATGTCTTAAGTACAAGAATGTTATTTGATTTCAACTTTCCTGGTTGAAATGTGGTAATGGAAAGTTAAAAGCACTCTGGTCAAATCTTGCTGAAGGATGATCCCCATCTCCTTTTTCCACTGATGTTTAAATTGTATGTGGCACATGTAAGAGAAACCTGAATGTGGAATGCCATATTTCTAAATTCCAGAAGCCAAAATTATATTTTCTCCCTTGTGTGTTCCAAAACATGCACAAAGCAAGCCTGTGATGCACACACGAAAGCAATATTTGTTTCTGTTTTGTTTTCTTTTGGTTTGATTTGGTTTTTCAAGGCAGGGTTTGTCTGTAGGATTGGAGTTTTCTTTGAAAATCAGCCTAGCCTAGAATTCACAGTGATCTGTCTACCTCTACCTCCCAAGTGCTCGGATTAAAGTTTTGAACCACCACAGACCAGTATGGATACTGATATGAAAGCTATCTCATTCTCCTCAGGGAACATATATACAGGTAGGCTCAGAGCACAAAGGCCATTGACCTGGTCAGCACAAGTCACATGGTGTTTCAAAATCCCAATAGCAATGACAGCTAGGCAGAGCTGCTCTTCAAGCTCTGAAGCCTAGACATGCATCATGCTGTGTGGCAGTGGTTTACATCGGAGCTCCTACAAGAGAGCCTGCAATTTGTTTTCATATTAACATCTGTCCATTATCCAGATTATTGATTATTCTTGTCTGTGGATGGACACAAAGAAATGGCCAGCCAGGCATTTTGTACATCATCTAAAATTGATTACAGGCTCCACCCTGCTAATTTCCACCAATGGAACACAGGAAATTGCTCGTGTTCCTTCTGTCTCCCACCTCTTTCTGCCCAGTGTCTACAGCAAAATCAAAGTTCTTAAATGAACTCAATTCTTTCATATTCCTCTCTTTATTTGCAATCCCCAATACCAGCCACAGGGTTTGGTAAACCATCAATAAATGGTCTGTATTTGCTTCTCAATGAACACCCAAAGCCTCATCTGGAAGGATTTGCAGTAGTTTCTTCCCAGCACAGGGTAGTACAGGCACGATTAAATGTGATCCATGCAATTTTCATTGACCTAACCTTGTGTGCCATTGTCCAGCTCAATATAAACTTGCAAAATTTTGATCACACAAATCTAGTCTGTCTTCATTCACCTGACATGAATTTATGCACCCTGAGTATTTAAAGAACACAACCACCTAATATGCATTAGTTAAGTTTTTTTTTATTGCTGTGTATATACACAAACAAATTCCACAAGTCTTGATGTTGTTGTTTGAGAAAGAGTTTCTCTGTGGCTTTGGAGTTTGTCCTGGAACTAGTCTTATATATCAGTCTGGTCTCCAACTAACAGAGATCTGTTTGACTCTGCCTCCTGAGTAGTACTCTCCCAGTCAGGGAACCCAACCCTGGTCTCACCAATGACAGGCAGGGATGAGATATTCACCACTATTCTATCCAAGAGAGATCTTATATAGAAGACACTTAATTGCAGTCACTCACAGTTTCAGAGGTACAGTCCATTTTCATAATAAGAGAAAACATAATTGGAAGAAGAATGCGATGCTGGTTTCATCTTGATACACAGGCCAGAGGACATCATATTACACACTTGCTCATATCCAGAACATGGAAACCCTGAAAGTCCATCATCAGTGATGCTCTTCTTCCCAAAATGCAAACCTAACTGCAGCAAAGCCTTACCTTCTAATAGTACCACTCCCTATGACATCATCGGCCCAATCACACTCAAACCATCATGTTTCCTGAAGCAGAGCCTTTTTCATGATGGTAACTTAAACAGCTGATTACTTACCCTGTTTGCCCTTGCAATACACTCAGAAAAACTATTCATTTTACTCTAGTCTAAAGGCAGAAAACATGCTACTCATGAATTTTTTGTTTTTCTGTAAATGCAATGGATAGTTTACTCCATGACGTAAATGTACAATTTTAAAACTCTAAGGACATAATTTTTCATCTTCTGGTATTTTTAGATCATTTGTGATTTTGGAGTGGGTCATATTTTAAATCAAATTGCAGTGTTACAGATTAATGAGGTCTGTTTATTAAATATTTCTGTAAAAATAATTGGTATCCACAAATAAAGTGTTTAAGATACTTGGTCTAAAGCATGTACTGAAGGAATACATTCATTTATTTAAGAAGGGATAATCAAGAGAAGCAACAAACTGGGATCAAGGATACCTATGTCATAAGTAGTGAGCCTGTCTCAGAAACATAATTCTAAAAAGCTGGAAGTGCAGCTGTTCTATAGTCTGCCTTTCCAATGAGAAATAACTCTATGGACTTAAGAGATAAATAAAGAATATCTTTGCAATGATAGCATGCATCTTTTTCTGGCAAATGGGAAAATGGGACATAGCCTAAAACAGATTTTTTGGGGGATTTTGAGACAGGGTTTCCCTGTGCAATAGCCTCAATTGTAGTGAAACTAGCTGTGATCATGACATTGGTTTCAAACTCACAGAAATCTGCCTGCCTGTGTCTCCTGAGTACTGGGGGTTAAAGGCAAGCACCACCACAACCTGCATCCTAAAACAGACTTTTGCATTACATAGATACTGCCATTTTTAAATTCTTTCAGGGTCAGATTACAACTGAAACTTTGAAGAATTTAAATAGTAATAAAAAACAGCAAGTAAGGCCAGGAAGGCAATTAAAGACTTCAACAAAAAAATTTCTACCATAATTATTTAATAGTACATGAGTGACATGAAACAGACATTCACACTTCACTGACAGGTCTTGGGGTAGAGGTGTGTGAAGATGAGGGAAAGTGGAAAGGCAAAACAAAGAAAAGATAAAACCTGGGGAAGGGATGTCTTGCTTAAAGTATGTCTTATTCTAAGTAAGCTTCTTATCAGGAATAGCTTCCTGTTCCCTACTTTCAGGGGGAGATGGAAGAAATGGGAGAATTTTAGAAAGTCAGGAGGAGTTATCTTTCAATTTGACCAGCTAATGAGAAGGCTACTCACACATTGCATCATGAGGAGACCACAGTGCATCTAGGGAACTTTACTGTTATGCCCTCAGTTCCTTTGGACCTATAACCACAGCTCCATGTGATGGGAAGAGTAGTGTTCACAAGATATGAAGCAACCCCTCCACCAAGGCTCTGGATTGTGACAATTACATTCTCTCCTATGCATTTTCATTATGTTAAAAGACAGCATCTATTTAATTCTCAATACCTGAGGGTCTAAGTCTAGGTCCCCAGGCTGATACTGAATCTGCTAAGCTCATTAATGGGTTTGAGAAGGAGCTATGTTCCTTCTTTATGAGTCAGGACATAGACAGATGACTTTCTTGCTCCGTCAACCCCTCAACACAACAGTGTTTACCTTTTCAAACACTTCTCCTCTGTGCTCATCTTGCCCATCTGGCCGAAATAGGATTTTCTCTAGAAGAAAACTGGACCATCTGGCAGACCAATCCAATAGTTCCCTCTTAAGCAGCTTGAGAATGACTTCTTCTATGATATGAGGATGGGCCTAGGGGCTGTTTGTAAATCAGGAGTTTCTCCTTTGACATGATTTGCAGCCAAACTCCTACAGAGACATACACAGATACAAAAAAGAGATAATTGTTACATAGCTTAACATTCAGTTCAGGTGAATTTGTTCTATTCCTGGTTGTCACAGGCACTTAACATCAGGAAGGAGAAGCAGGATCCAGATGACAAAGAAGATAGTAGCTCTTTCTTCTCCTAGAAAGCTGGATGATGGCTCAAAGAATGTAGGAGTTTTAGCCTTGAAACTCAGAGCAAATGCTTGGAAAATGCATAGTAATGAAAACAGCAGTCTTCCTAGAAATTTGAAGAGTTGGAGAGGAATGAAACTAGGAAGTTTGTATTTATGAGCAATATTGTTAGTCAACACATGTTCAGTACCACGTTAAAATCAAAAGAAAGCAAAAACTAACTGCATTATTTGAGGTTCTCTGCATGAACAGAGATGGTAGGATGAATCTCTGCATACATGTAATACATGGATTTATTATAATGTCTCATAGGCTGTGGTCCATGTAGTTAAAAAATGGCTGCCTAACAATGGATATCTGAAGACTACAGCAGTTGTTTAATTCACCAGGATGCATGTCTCACCTGCTCATCATTATACTCTTAAAGTTCAAAGAAGAAATCTCTAAAGTTAGTAAAGTAATAAACTTGGTAGCCATAGGTAGGGCAAGCAGAAACAGAAGGAGAGCCTCCTCCTTCAATACCCTTTATACATTCAGGATAACACCAGATGGTGAGACCCATATTAAGGTGAATATGATTCTTCCTTATGTGTTTTGTTTTATTATTGTATTTCATTTTTGATTACTGACAGCCTCCTTAGTTCTGACATTAAACATGTGCACTGCCACCAAGTAGTTAAAGATGGATCTCATCATCTAATTCCATACAACGCTTACCTGAGTGGCATTGACAGTTTTGGAAAACATTCTGCCTGCCTATTCCCATCTGAAATCCTATATGAGAACCCATTCCAAGATGTCATGGATACAGAGATCTCAAATAACAACTATTGTCCCTAAGATATTATTTTTCCTACTATAGGTTGTCTGGGCCTTTTTGGTGAATATCTCCTATCTAAAAGCAATATATTTGGGCGAATACAGGCTTATGCACACCCTTCAGACAGGGAATATGTGCAAGTATGCGGTTCCTTAAGGCAGATAATATGTGCAGTTATGGAGTATCTTTAGTATTAGGGGAAGCGATTCCTATTCGCTCTTTCTACATATTAATAGAACACCTCTGCCATTGCCCCACCATTGGTTGACTAAAGTTTGACATATGAATTAAATGGAGCATTCAGTATTTGTAGTATGATAATCACCTTGTCCCTCCCTGCGGCATAGACCACGCCCATTGGGGGGGTGGAGACAGGGCCGGATGTGACCCAGGGGAACTAATTTTGAGGAGGATACTGGGAGAGCTCTCTTGACTGCAGCACAGGAACAGCTTCCTGGGACCAGGAACCTGCTGGAGTTCATCTGTATATATTGTAAGTTATTTTTCCCTGAATAAACATCTATTCAGCCCATTTTTTCTCCTGATCCTTATCGAACATCAATATCTGGTGTCAGAAGCAGAATCTGGATTTTTACCAGACCTGGTTTTCACCAAGGCAGCAGACGCTGCTTGCTTCCCACACCCTCCCCAAATGGGCAGGGTTCCTTGCCTAACCAGGGGCCATACCACAGCTTGAGGGACATTTGCCTCTGTCCTACAACTTTACCCCCCACCTCAGCCCTGAGAAAGCTAACACTGCTTCTCATCTTTTGCCAATTCCCCACTTTGCATTTGCAACTGTGGCACACATGGCGCCTGCCCAGCTGGTGTGTTTCCTGCTGCCCAAAGGCGCCAGTAAGAGGCAACACCTGTTAGCCCTGGGGTCCCCGAAATTTGCACAAGGCTCCTTTCACTCATTCGTTTAACAAAATTTTGCTTACCTTAGTTTGTTAAGAGCTATTCTTCAGGGACCAACATCAGAAGGAGTGTCTGCTGCCAGATGCGATTTGGTGGGAAACCACAGGCATTACCACCACAAGCTGAGTTCAACAACTAAAACTGTCAAAGTTCAAGGACAGCAGAATTACACCTAAGGTAAATGCAATATTCTTCACAATTTAAGATGATAAAATATATGGATCAATTGTTCCAAACCTAGGGTGGATAATCTTATTATGCAAGAATTTAGAAATTCCTGTACTTCATATATAGAAGATATTTTAACAGAAGAAAATCATGGCTTAACCAATATATACATTTTTTTTTTTTTTTTTTTTTTTTTTTTGGTAAAGGTAATGGGTACCAACCTGATGAGAAAAAGATTCAGAATATTAGATATGCAAATAGAGAGCTGACATCTAGAATACAAAACATGGAACATAAAAATGACCAACTAGAAAACAGAATTTGTTCTATGACAAATGCTTCAATAACCAAAACAGAAACAGTGCGCTGCATTAACATGCTGTCAGAAACAGCTAATTCCTAAGTGAATGAAGCTGCTAATAATCTTAAAAAACTGGAATATCCCTTGGAAAGTCTAGCAGAATCTGTTCCATGTCTGAGGATAATGGAAAGCTATCAGATAGAACTTTGTTTTTGGAAGGCAGTTTACATGCCATTCAGATAATATCTAAGAATGAGAATATTAAAAATATGGAATCATTTGTAGTTGTAGAAAGCAAGAGATATACTGATTCAATGAAGTCTCTAGAAAGTTTTGTGATTCAAGATCAGATAATGAAAGAAAGAATGCTGAGTAGATTTCAGTCTTTAGAAGACTGCTGAACCCTGCCAAGTCAGGGTAAGACAGCCTTTTTAACTCCTTGCTTTTGTTTTGGTCTCTCAGGTACTCTAGGCCTTAGCAAAAACTAGTTATACCAACCTTGAGGTGAGACCTTGACTATCCAGGTAGCTGTTTCTGTCCTTTCTGCACCTTTTGAAGTTGTCCACCCACACTTCCTGCATACCCTAGTATTGTTATTTCCCTTCTCAGGTCTTTGATGAGGTTCAATATTAAATTATCACAAGTATTATTCTCTCTTCCTAGTCAGATATATTTCTTAGTAGACTTAAGCTTTTCAGCTTTGGACAACACTATTGTAATCTCTGTTTTGACTTCATTCTAGTACTAGATATTTAGGCCTTAAGTTTATATGTCCTCGCTTTTCCTTTTCTTAGAGCACACTTGTTATTCACTGTTTTGTATATAGATTTTGTATCAAGTCTAAATATTTTCTTTAGACTAAAATGGGGATTTTGGTGAGATATTCACCTTTTTTTGCACCTGTGGCATAGACCATGCCAATTGGGGTGGAGACAAAACTGGAGTAACCTGGGGGAACTAAGTTTGAAGTGGGGCTCAAAGAGCTGTATTGCTTGCAGCATGAGGACAGGAGTACAACTGGAGGCATCCTTGGGACCAGGAACTGCTAGTAGTGCTATTTCTATATTGCAAGTTATTTCTCCCTGAATAAACATCGATTCAGCCTATTTGTTTCTCCTTATCCATATTAAGCATCAATAAAGGAGAGCTGGTGTACCCCACATAAGCAGAAAAATGAGCCAAGAGTTAAGAGTGCAGAGGGTGCAGAGATGCTCAGGGGAAAGCATCACAGTAAGAAGGTACACTCAGGATTTAAATAAGTAAATAAAGATGTTCACTTAAGCCACATGATATTAATATACTGCTTTTTGGCTAAAGCTTTAAAAATTCAAACTAGTTAAAAGGATACAATTAGTAACACTAGAAATTACCATAAATTTAACAGTCACCCATATCATAATGGGTTTAAAGACATAAACTAAACGGTGCTTTATTTTTGATATTACAAAAAGACATTGCAGGATGTATAATTGTTTTTCAAAACAGATTTAAATGTTCAAATTTATAAGGTTACAGGATATTGGTGCTTTTATTATATTGTTAATGTCTGTACTTAAATCAAATGTCTAAAATTGAAGGTCACAGCCATAAGCTCTATATACTAACCAAAAGTTGAGATGCTCATTTTTTATGATACAAAAGGCAATGCATTTTTGTTTTGTTACATTAGGCAAGCATAAACTATTTAGATAAATTGAGTCAAATAGATGGTTCATGTTTCCCTAAAAGTAGTTTCAAATTAAAATCAGTATTTTTAAAGGTAAACCTGACAATACAAAGTTCTAATTTTATAAAAGCTGTTTAATCTGTTATAAAATGTGAAGAAACACAAGTTAGTAGCCATCCTTATCAATTAACTCTTGGTTATAATCAAACTAAGTATTAATGATTAATTACGGGGATAAACCTCACTCTGTCACCTATACATGTTCTAAATAATTAAGGTTAAAACAAGTAACTGAAACAAAGTTGTCTATTTAGATGTACCTAGACAGACTTCTAATAGTACAGAGATCTATAGAATCAGGCATTTAAATGTTAACTAAAAAGCTGTAATAATATCAGACATAGAATCACAGATCCTAACAATGACCCTAGGACTCTAAAGAAGATTATGGGGCAGCATGGATTGTTATGACACTGACCAGGGAGCAAGATGCTCAAATACAATGTCTGTTGACTGGTTAAACCCAGCTTAGACTTTTTAGAGGCTGCAGGGAACTGAAAAATTGCTTGCACCACCTTGGCCTAGATAAAATAAAGTCAGAAATTTCCATGTCCCTCTTCCACAGAGAAAAGACCAATAAACAACAACAAAAAACACAACTCTTTCACACTTATGTAATTTGTGAAGAACTTCTGCCCTCATTGCCATAGAAAATTGGTTATGGCTAGGAGTATATCGACTGGTCCCTGTCTTTTTTTTTTTTTTCTTTTAGTAGATTGGACAGTTAATTAAATATATTCTTCGATCTGAAAGTATTGGCTGGGCTAAACATAACTTTGTAAGCTTATCTGTATTAGGCAGCCTTAATATGCCTCCTAAATAAGGATTTAAAAATATAAAGACATAAAAGTAATTTTTGATTATTTATTTATTAATTATGCATGCACTTTTCAGCCTGCATATATGTCTCAAAGGCATAAGTACATGCCTGCTGTTTTACAGATACCCAATATCTACTTTTTCTACAATATGGATTTCAGCACAGATTGGTAATGATAATATATCTAAAACTTTTATGTCCTTTTATATAACACAGTTCCTATAGGCTTCAGAGGAACAAATGTCATAAAGCTTCCATCCACTTCTTACAGGGCAAAAGGACTGCAGATAAGTACAGCTATTCTGAGGATGGAATTTTCTCCCTGGTCTAGCTGTCGTTCTTGATTACTAAAGGTAATGAAAAAAGAGTTCCAATTAAATATATATGTTTTAACTTCTGTTCCCACTTTGAACACATCTCAGCTGATTTGTGCTTCTGGCAGATGAGAATCAGTTGCTGACTAAAGCCTGCTCCTCAATATTGCTCTCCCTGGACTTATGGTGAACTAGTACAGCTGATGTGAATCTTCAACAGGGTCTACAAACTAATGCCTGTGATAAATGTTGGATTTCCTGAATCCCCCTTCCTTTTGTTGTTATTGTCTAGCATTTAAGCCTACTTGCTGCTAAGAAAACACTGCAAAAGTAAGCAGGAAGTAATACAGGCATATCCATGACACAATGGTGTTTTGATTTTCAAATAGTTGTCACCTGGAGTTCTACAGCCTATAAAGCCTCCCTGAGCAGCTTGTTGCTATTATGTCTACTGGTTTAATCAACCTCCAAAGAAGTAACTCCTGACTGCAAAAGCAAAAGGTTTTATTGCTATAAATCCAAGCAGCTGGGACCTCAATTTATCGGAAAAGTAAGGTAGTGGCCTAAAATAGTGAAGTGTTTTTAACAGGATAAACAGACGGGGAGGCTTGAGACCATTAGTCTCAGTGACAAGGTTTCCAAAATACAGGCAGTTCATAGAGTACAAATTTAATTTACAAGGTCATCATGGATCTAAGTTAATAGTATCTGTCATTTGTTTATGCAGGATTGATAAGCACACCTGAAAAGTTGAGGGATTTTCTTTGTTTTTACTTTTTCACCTGAGAACAGGATGTGGGCTCTGTACTCTGTAATCAGGGATTTATCTACTGGCAGAAATTCTTGTTCTCTTTATTCTTGCAATAAACCCTAATTTTATACCTTTTGGTTATTAATTTTTTCATCACATTCCCTCTTTGCCATGAACATTAGAGGCCCAATTTTTGGGCCTCCGATAGATAAAAGACTTCTGGTGTTTTTTGGTGTACAGATTAGTCACCTAGCCCTCTATGGATAGGAGTTATCTTTTGATATATCATCTCAACAAGGGAAAATGTGAAATGTATTCTTTCTTTTACCACTTCCTGCTTACTTTGGTGGTGTTTCTTGGACAAGAGAAGGGTAAAATGCTAGACAAAAACCAGACAGACAAACAAACAAACAAACAAACAAATAAATAAATAAATAAATAAAAACAGGGGGGATTCCGGAAATGGAACATTTATCAGAGGCATTAGTTTATAGATAGACCCTGTAAAAGATTCACACCAGCTATGACACTAAGTCGAGAGCAGTATTTAGGAGCAGGATGTAGTCAGTAACTGATGCTCATCTGCTAGAAGCACAAATTTGCTAAGACATGTTATAACTTGTGAACATAAGTTAAAATATATATGTGTGTGTATGTGTGTGTTTGGAACTCTGTATTGATCAAGAAGGACATCAAGACCAGGGAGAAAATTCCATCCTCAGGAAAGTTGTACTTGTCCGCAGTCCTTTTGACTGGATCCAAGCTTTATGACATTTGTTCCTCTGAAGCCTATATAAACTGTGTTGTATAAAAGGACATAAATGTTTTAGATACATGATCATCACCAATCTGTACCAAAATCTATATTTTGAAAAAGTAGATATTGGGTATCTGTAAAACAGCAGGAATGTACTTATGCCTTTGAGTCCTAGGAAAACCTACAGATTTGAGTTAGAAGCTTGTACATTTTTCTTCTGTCAAGAGAGATCCACATAAAGATTGGTCAGACATACCTTAGGTCTGATGAAAAGTCCTTCACATTTACACTTAGATGACAACCAAAATAAATCATAAAACCTTGAGCTTTTGACTAAACAGCTGGGAGTCACTGCTCAATAGCTTAAGAGAACTTAATTAAATGGTAAGCTCTGAATTTTTATATTGTAAATTATTTTTCTATCTTTAAGACTTATATGTCTTGGGCTAGAGAGATGGATCAGAGATTAAGAGTACTGTCTGCTCTACTAGAGTTCCAGAGTTCAATTCACAGCACCTATATTGTGTCTCACAAACATCTATAATGAGATCTGTTACCCTCTTTGGGCATGCAGACATGTATGCAGGCAGAACACTGTGTGCATAATTAATAAATAATTGTTCAAAAAAGTTATATGTCTTCATATTTTTAGATCCTTTTTAGGAGCCATATTAAGGCTGCCTTTACTGCCAAGGTCACAAAGTATTGGTTAGCAAAGCCATCAAGAGTATCAGAGACCTTTGAAGGATAAATTTTATGTAACTTTTGAATCTATTTAAAAAAATGACAGGGACCATTCCTTATATTACTAGCCATAATCAATTGTCTATGACATTGAGGGGAGAAGTTTTTCACCAAGTGCATAATGTGAGAGGTTTTTTTTTTTTTTTTTTTTTTTTTGTCGTTTTTTTTGTTTTGTTTGTTTGTTTGTTTGTATTTTTTTCCTCTGTGGAACTGTGACTTGGAAATGTTTGACCTTATTTTGTCTAGGCAAAGATGGTGCAGATAATTTTCCAGTACTCTGGAGCCTGTATACAGTCTGAGCTGCGTCCTATCTGTCAGTAGGCGTTGTATTTGAACAATCAGCATTAAAATGTATGTGAGAAAATTAGGATTTCAGAGAGAAAATTTTATAACTAACCCCATTTAAATGAAAACAAACATTTATAAACAGCCTTTATAAAACTAGAAATTTGCATTGTCAGTTTTAGCTTTAAAAATACTGATTTTATTTTGAAACTCCTTTTAGGGAAACATAAAACTGCTGTGTGACTCAGTTTATCTAAATAGCTTATGCTTCCAAATTTAGCAAAACCAAGGATGGATTCCTTTTGTATCATAAAAAATGAGCATCTCAACTTTTGGTTGGTATATACAGTCTATGGCTATGATCTTAAATTTTAGCCCTTTGATTTAACTACAAACATTAACAATGTAATAGAAGCACAAATAAATTGTAACTTTCTGAATTTAAACATTTAAAAACTGTCTTATAAAACAATGAAACATCCTGTAATTTGTTTTTGTAATATCAAATTTAAGCACCCTTTATGTCTTTAAAACCATTATGACCTGTGTGACTGTTAAATTTATGTTAATTTCCAGTGTTGCTAATTGTAACAGTTTAACTGGTTTCAATTTTTAACAGCATTAGACATAAAACAGTATTAATGTCATCTACGTTAAAAGGACATCTGATTTTCTGATAATCTGAATTTAATGACCAGTGCTCATAGATAAATTTTTAGATGAGGGCTGTTAGCATTGGACAGCAAAAATGTTTAAACCATTTTTGTTTTAGCTCTACTCTTGCAATAAACAGGTTTGTAACAGGAAACACAGATAGAACTTTTTGACAAGTACATATATTTTTCTTGAGAGAAATAAATGGAACTTTTAAACAGTTAACCTGGTATGGTCAAAATTTTTAACTCATATTACTAATCTTGAATTTATATTTGTAGATATCAGAGCCCACAGCAAACAGTTTATATCTTCCTCTGACCTATTTCCTACTTTTCTTTGAACCTCTATAACTTTTAACATGACCTGTAGTCTTTTTCTCTGATTTTCTCAGACATCCCTAGTGTAGATAAATCTCTCCTTTTCTGTTTTTCTTTTTTCTTATCACTGAATCTTACTCAGAGTTGCATGCCTGAAGTGAAATCTTATTTATTTATTTAATTCCTGACTCTACCTTCTTGCTATGGTGCTTTCCCCTGAACCTCTCTGCACCCTTTGCTCTCTTAATTGTTGGCTCCTTTTACAGATTATGTGGGGTACACCAGCTCTCCTTTTATATTATCTTTCATTATAATTTTATTTTTATCTCCTTTCTACTCTTCTGGATCTGGCCAATCCTTTTTCCTGTTCTATCTTTTATTGCCTAGAGAAGTGGATTCATACTTGTAACACTTGAAGTTCCTTCTGATGTTCTCTGTGCTACTTTGATGAGTTGCGTTTACGTATAAATCTCCAGGCCCATTTGAATTGTTTACTAGACCACTGTTATCTTATTTTGTTTTCTTTGCTTCAGACTGATTGTACCAAGTCTTCACATAGCCATCACATCTATTTACCATAGATTTTGATAGTTGTATTTTTTTAGTTGACATAAAAACCTTTACTATATTTTTTTTCTCCCCAAAACCTCCTTATCCTCTACCTCACCCCCCCCCCCCCCCCCTGTACCTGCATGCTTCTGTGTGGTCCCTCCAGTCACAGTCACTGCCACCTGAGGAGAGGAGGGAAGGGCCAGGGGCAGCTTCAGTTATTCACATCCATAGATCAGAATTTCTCTTCTTTCTGAATGCCCACCAGCTGATCCAATGCACCTAGGCCACCAGCAACACAGCATGGATCCTGGATGATCATGGCTTGGGCTCTGACAGGAGGGGGCTGGGTGCTGTTTACCCTGGTTTTCTGCATTACCACCAGCCTGAAAGTTCCTTGCCTGGGAATTTTTGTTTTTTGTTTGTTTGTTTTTTACATGTCGATCCCAGTTCCCTCTCCACACCTCCCTCCACCCTTCCCACTTACACTCTCTGCTCCCTCACATGCACTCTGACCACCCTGCCCTCCCATCCCCTCACCAAATTTCCACATGTAGGGCAATGCCATCCAGGTGGGGTCATGTAGATCTGTCATGTCATTTGATGTAGGGACTAGGACTTTTCTCCTGTATCTAGGTTAAGGCAGTATTCCTACATGGTGAATTTCTCTGGGAGGTTCTTTTGTGTACCAGGAATACATTCTAGTTCCACTGTCTGAGGTCCTTAGTACTGCTCAGTCCTTCTGGCTGAGACCCATATTCAGGGAAACCTGAGTCAGTCCCATGCTGGATTGCCAGCTATCAGCCTGGGGACCCATTAGCTCCTCTTTCTTCAGGTCAGCTGTCTCAATGTTTCTGCCACTTGGTCTTAATCCGCTCCATCTGCATCTGTATTCTATTTTGACTCAGTGTTTAGGTATGGGTGTTGCCTTCTCTTTCCAACAGGTATTAGAGTATTCAAATTACGATGAAGACAACACTTTTTATTATTACTCTTTTTTCATGTATTTCAGGAATAAAACTCCCAAACGCATTAGAGCTATCACCCAAGCAGCTAACAGGAAAAAGATATATCATCTTCTTTGTGATATTGCTCCTTCCCTTTCATGGTTTCCTGAAGTGTCTGTGACTACTAGATAAAATGTACACCCAGGTCCCCTGACCTTAGCAAGAAGCCACAGAAAAAACTTCTTCTGTGCCATATGCCCTAAAATCTCTCAAGATTTTAATAATCTGGGCACCCTTCTCTCTATTGAATAAGTTAATCATTCCAGTCTGCATTGTGTGATTGTATCTGCAACATCTGCACATTGTGTGGAAGAGAAGAGGATGATCTCACACTGTTGGAAGACATTGGGGTTGTCTGTTTTAGACAGGAGTAAGTGACATTGAGATTTGTGTCCCTACAGGTGTCTACAACGTCTGAGTCTTGAGTAGACGCCAGAGCCAAGGAACCCTGTGATGTGTCTTTAAGCACACTCTAACCCTTGGGGAAGTGCTCTTGTTCAAGCTTAACCAGCCAGTCAGCAAAACCAGGCCAACCAGCCAGTCACAGGCATTGCAGGACACTTCCTATAACCACACTGTAGGCTGTTACTCTTGCTTTGGGCTTCATTTTAAGTGGAACAACTGCCAGTGTATTGATTTATGTTCTGCTAGTGGTACTGTAGTACATTGTGAGTGGACCATGGATGAGCACAGAAGCTACAACATGGTGAGTGAGGGGATGTTATCCTCAGATGGGCAGGATGGGATGGGGAGGCCTGGGAGTTGGTGTGGCAGGCCCTACAGGTTGCTTGTTGGGAAAGTTTGGCCACATTCAGTGTTCTGTAAAGTACTATCTGGTCCTAGCAACTCCCCATACCTGGGTGTTGGGGTATGAATATTTCACACAGTGGAAAGTATTTGATTTCCATCAGAGAGCTTTGTGTAGAAAGACATTGATAGTCAGCACCAGAGTTCTTTTGGTGCACAGGATGGCAAGTAGCCAAACCTGGAGAGTCCTAATTTCTCCAGTGTCTTCTACAACTTCTGCAGTACACATTTAATTCTTAGGTACAAGATTTATGTTTAGTTATTTGTGTGTATCTTATAAAAGACTTTTTCATTATTTCTGTACATACTTATATTTATTTTTGATTTTTGATATAGCTTTTTTTCTTTGATTTTTACATATTTATTATTTTTTTCAATCAAGACCAATGAATATTTAATAATGGTTATTCTATACAGGAAAATATCAAATGAAGAGAACTTGATATCCCACTAGAGGAAATCAAATCCATAGTGTACCCATGGCTTTTCTGGAACTCAGTATATAGACCAGGCTGGTCTTGAACTGAGAGATCAAACTGCCTCTGCATTCCAATAGCTAGGATTAAAGGCATATGTTTGACACTATCTCCTGGCTTGCCTCATAATTGTAGCTAGTTTTTATTATTATTATTTTATTTTATTTAGCAAAGTCCATTTAAATGAAAACAAACATTTATAGACAATATTTGGGAATGTGTGAATTGTTCTTTCCAAATGACTTCCTGCTGGTAAGGGGCACTGTCATGGAGTATTCGAAGAAGATTCAGAAATCCTGGCTGTAGTTGGTAAGGCTGCTTTGTTTAGCTGTTTTGAATGTAGGATCACCTTGTACTCTGTTTCTGGTGGTCTGGCTTGAACAATCCACATTAGTCTGGAAGGAATCCACATCTTTTCATTTTCTGTGGAAACAAAAATAGAAATCCTTTTCCCCAGTAACTTGTCCTTCATTTATGGTAGCCCTTCCACGGAAGCTCAAATTGTTAGTTGGGGGCAGTCTTGTAGTTCTCTAGACCTTTGTTTGTGTTCAATTTTATCTTCAAACCAATATTTGCTCCCTCTTTTATGTGCTCCCTCTCTGTTTCTGTCTCTCTCTTTCCTGTCTTCTATTCCTAACCAGGCTCAATCTTCCTGGTCACACATGTTTTCCTTTCCTCCCCCTCATTTTCTCCTACTTCTCTCTCCATTCGCTGCCCCCCCCCCCTACTTCCCCTGATCTCCAGGGGACTTTTCCCTTCCCAGTTCTGTGAGGGACTGCATATGAATCTCTTAGAATACACCTTGTATCCTAGTTCCTCTGGTGGTGTGAATTATAGGCTGGTGATCCTTTGATCTAAGTCTAAAATCCATATATGAGTACATACTGTGTTCCTCTTTTTGTGACTGGGTTACCTCATTCAGGATGGTTTCTTCAAGTGCCATCCACTTGCCTGCGAATTTCAAGATACCATTGTTTTTTTCTGCAGAGTAGAATTCCATTGTGTAAGATGTGCCACATCTTCATTAACCATTCTTCAATTGAGGGGCATCTAGGTTGCTTCCAGGTTTTTGCTATTACAAATAGTGCTTCTATGTCCGTAGTTGAACAGATGTCTTTGTTGCATGGATGTTAATCCTTTGGGTATATGCCTAAGAGGGGGATTGCCAAGTCCTGTGGTAAACTAATTCCCATTTTCCTGAGGAACTGCCATAATGATCTCCAAAATGGCTGTATGAGTTTGCACTCCAAGCAGCAGTGGCGGAGTGTAACTCTTTCTCCACATCCTTTCCAACATGAGTCATCATTGTTGTTTCTAATTTTAGCCATTCTGGCAGGATTAAGATATTATCTCAAAGTTGTTTTGATTTGCATTTCCCTGATAGCTAAGAATGTGGAGCATATCCTTAAGTGTCTTTCAGTCATTTTGATTTCCTCTATTGAGAATTCTTTCTTCAGTTCTGTACCCCATTTTTTAATAGGGTTATTTGGTGTTTTGTTGACTAGTTTCTTGAGTTCTTTGTGTATTTTGGAGATCAGATTTTATATATGGATCGCAGTTCCCAGTCCCTCCCTCCCATGCCTCCTAATTCGGCTCCTGTCCCATTACTGTCCCCACTCCACAGGGAGGGTCTTGCCTTCAAGGAGGAGTCAAAAATCTGTCAAGTCATTTGGAGTAGGGACTATGTCCTCCCTCCTACCTCTAGGCTAAGGGAGTATCTCTCCCAAAATCCTTTCATGCTCCAGGGATATATCCTGGTTCCAGGGTGACAACTTTTTTCTAGGTATAGCATTGGAGCATGGCATGAAAGTTGCTCTGTAGAGCAGGCTAGTCCCAAACTCATAGAGATGTACATACCTCTGCCTCCTGAGAGTGATATTATAGGCATGGGTCACGAACATATCCATACATGGCATTCTTGTGTTGGATTGTACTCCACTACTAAACTGTGATGTAGAAGAGTAGAATTGTACATATAAAAGACTTACCTATTTATATGGATAGTCAGACCCACAAAATATGATTTAGCTGAGGGAGTGCTGCCTATAAAATAGCCCAAAGATAAGTAGTGTACTAATAAGGCATGTTAGAGATTAAGATGCTAAAATATAAGTTTGATCTCTAGGATTGTCCAAGACATTTGGCTCCAAACCATGACAAAGGAGAAACTCCTCATTCACAAAGAGCCCCCCGGGCCCATGTCCTTATGACAAAACAACACTTTTAGAAGCAGCTCAGGTGACATTGTTTGGTCACACTGAATATAAGGGCCTGTTGTGGCAGAAAGGGCTAGTGTTCTAGAGAAAATCAAAGTTCTCCCAGATGGGCAAGATAAACCCAAGTGACAACTGTTTGAAAGGGAAAATCCTTTTGTTTTGAGGCTTAGCAAGCAATACTTTCAGTTTAGGTCCTCAATCATAGAGTTGGATCAATGCTTCTTCCCACAATATGAAACTTGATTGGCAGAAACAGTAACAACCAGGGGGCTGTGCCTTAGGACTTTTCCATCATGCCCTGAGAGATGCAGAATAAAATAGAGCTCCTCCTATAAAACAAGGAGGAGGGATTGCAATTGTCTAGGGCCAGGGCCTTTGTGTAGGTGTTATTTCAGATCCTCTAGAACACAACTCTTACTCCTGCTTACTTTCTAGAGTTTTCACATTCCCTTTCATTTCCTCCTGGAAGTAGTAAAGAGGTAGCAATTCTTTATAAGAAGTTTACATAGAATAAGATATAAGTTAAGCAAGACCTCTCTGCCCAGGTTTCATCTTCTCTTTGTTCTGCCTTTCCTATCTTCCTCATCCTCTGGTACATCTGTGTCAGAAACTGTCATTAAAGTGTGACTTGCTGTTGCATGTCACTGGTGTACTATGAAATCATTATGGTACTATCTTTTCTGTTGAAGACTTTCATGGCCTTACTGGCCCGACTTGCAGTTTCCTGACCCTATTTAAATTCTTCAAATTGTCAGCTGGCATCTGACCCTGGAAGAACTTAAAAGTGGCAGCAATTGTGGAATGCAAAATATTTTTTTAGAAGCCAGGAAGTGATGATGAATGCCTTTAATCCCAGCCCTCTGAGGGCACATGCAGGCCAATTTCTGTGAGTTTGAGACTAGTGCGCTATATAGAGTTAGCCCCACTACAACAAAGGCTATAGCACAGGGAAACTGAGAAACCCTGCCCCAGAAAATTATCTGTTGTAGGCTTTCTCCTCTTGGAACATTAGTGAGAGATGGTTGCATGATATCATTACAGAGTTTTTTTTTTGTTTGTTTGTTTTGTTTTTTGTTTGTTTTTGTTTTCTTTCTTTTAACCTTTTAGTCTATGCAGTTATTTCTTACTAGAAAGGCAAAGTCTAGAACAGCTTTACTCCCAGAATTTTAGAATTAATTTTCTGAGACATGATTACTCATTGACAATGGTTCATTTGATCCCAGTATGTTGCTTTCAAGGGCACTGTATTCTTTCACCTTAAACATACCTCATTAAATTAAGAGACTGTATACCCTCAGAAGGTAGAAGGATTTTTTTTTTTTTGACCAAGCATCTTAAACACCTAATTTGAGGATACCAATTACTTTTAAGGTGATATTTAATAAATGGAACTCATTAGGCTGTAACACTGCACATTGATTTAAAATATAATCCACCTCTACATCACAAATGATCTCAATGACAACAAGATAAAAAAGTATGACCCCAGTGTTTTAAAATTGTCCATATGTGTCATGAAGTTGACTGTCCATTACACTTACAGCAAAAAGAATTTGCATGTGGAGCATGGATGCTGCCTTTAGACCAGAGTAGATAGAATAGTTTATTGCATGCACTGCAAAGGAGAAACAGGGTGGATGTCAGTTGCTGTATCCATCATAAAAGATGGCCGTGATTGCTGCATTGCGATGGTTTGAATGTGATTGCACCTATAATCTCATAGGGAATGGCAGTAGTAGAAGGAGGAGCTTTGTTGCAGTGACTTTGGCATTTTGAGAAGAAGAGTATCACTGGTCATGGGTTTTGGGGTTTCCTATGCTTTGGATATGGGCAAGTATATAAGATGTCTTACTGAGGCCTGCATATCAAGATGTAGCCAGCACCATATTCTTCTTAAAATCTTGCTCCCTGCTATGATGAAAATGGACTCAATTTCTGAAACTGTGAGCCAATCCAATTAACTATATATATATATATATATATATATATATATATATAGGAAATTTGTGGGGGATCTCTTTCTTGCAAGTAGAATAAGAGTTTTTCATCCCTGAATGTCACTGTCAAGACTAGGGTTGGAATCCGTGACTGGGAGAATTTTACCAAGGAGGCAGAGACAGGTTGACCTCTGTGAGTTAGGGACCAGGCTGTTCTATAAGAGCTAGTTCCAAGACAACCTTAAAAGTCACAGAGAAACCCTGTCTTAGAAATTATACACAGGAATGAAAATCCTAACTTTATAGATTCAGTGGTTTTCTTCTTTAAATACTCAGGGTGTACTGAATCATGTCATGTGAATGAAGACAGACCAGATTTGTTGAATAAAATTTGGATATATTGAGCTGCGTGTAGCCAATGGTGTGATGTCATTGAGCTTTGCATTGATCACAGCTACTCCTGCCTTTGCTACCTCATGCTGGGAAGAAACTCCTACAATTCCTTTAGGAAAAAGCTTTGAATGTTCACTAAGAAGGAAATAAAGTTTACTTATTGACTGTTTTCCAATTCCCCAGGCAAATGACCACAGGAATATGTAAGAATTGAGTACATTTAACAACTTTGAAGCTGGTGTAGGCACAATGCAGAAAGAGGTGGGGGAAGGAAGGAACATGTGCAATTTCTTGTTTTCCTTTGGTGGAAATATCAGTGTGGAGCCTATTCAATTGTAGATGGTTTACACAATGTCTGACTGGCCATTTCTTGGTGTCCATAGACAAGGACAATCAATAATCTTGATAAAGTACTGATGTGATAATGAAACCGAATTGCTGACTTTTGTATAGAAGATACAATGTAATCCACAGCCCAATACTATGGTCAGTGTGTAAGCTTCAGAGCCTAGATGTCATTTATGCAGGGACAGGAATGGAAGATGTGCCCTGTGCTGACCTGGGCAATGGCCCTTTTCCTCTTATCCTCCCTGAGTGTAGGTTCCCTTGGGTGAGTGAAATCTCTGTGTCCACACTGGGCTGTGGTGGCGCACAACTTTTATTCAAGCACTTGAGAGGGAGAGGCAAGAAGCTCTATGTGAGTTTGAGGTCAGTATGATTTTCAAAGAGAGTTTTAGTGTGGGTCCCAAACATAAAAAGACCCACCCAAACCTAAAGAGACACCCTGCTTTGAAAACCAAAGGAAAAAACAAAACAAAACAAACAATCCAAGGGGAAACAAATATTGTTGTTCAATATGAATGACAAGGTTTCTTTTGGTATGTTTTGGGAACATCCAAGGGAAAAACGGAAAGTTTGCTTATGGAATTCATGAATATTGCATTCCACATTCAGATTTGTCTTTATGTGTCACACACAGTTTATAAACCAGTGGAAATATGTCATTGGAATCATCTTTCAGCAATACATGATCACAGCATATTTAACTTTCCACATTCACTAGCTACCATAATAGCATCTTTCAGGAAAGTCGAGTTCCTGGGAAAAGGAATTTCTTATCTGCAGTTTTCTCAAGTGTGCATGGTGTTTAGTGGGTGGACAGGCATTGTACATGTGTTCAGGAGCAGAAATTCAATCATTCTTCTGTATTAATATTTTTGTGGGCATCATGGGGCTGGTTTTGCCTTAAACCACAAGGAGCCTTGCATAAGCATAGAAAGATATTACCCCATTTTTAGAGAGAGAGCTAAACCATGAAGCATCTCTGTTGGGAAAAATGTAGTACATGGAGGAACAGAAGCAAAAGAGAGTGAGCATTCTTCTGAATTAATTTTGTGGGAGTTGTGAATTCTTTTTATTTAAGATCTAAACAACTGGCACGATGTGTAGCTGGTTAACATTGTTCAAGATCTTGGTTTTCCTGACTGAGTTTCCTCTGGTGTTTTGATAGAAAGTTGATTATATTTTCTAGCTTTTGTTCTTGTCATTGTCTCTGCATCTCCCCTTTATCCTTTCTCAAATATTGTATACCTTCTTGATCACCATACATTTGTTGTAAATATTAAGGTCACAGTATGTCAAAGTATGACCTGAACATTTCCGGGATTTCCTCTGTGTCCATTGTTATGTCCCCATTTTCATTTCTGATTTTGTGAATTTGTATGTTCTCTCTCTGCTTTTTCATTAGTTTGGGTAAAGTTTTGTCTAGCTTGTTGATTTTACTGAAAAAAACAACCCTTTGTTATATTGATTTTTTTTTTTTTCCTTGTTTCCCTGGTTTCTGTATTATTGATTTCAGCCCTCAAATTTATAATTTTCTGGTGTCTACTCCTCCTGTGTGAGTTTGTTCTTTTTGTCCTAACGCTTTCATTTGGGGTGTTAATTCTCTATTGTGACTATCCTCTGTTTATGTTCATATGGGCACATAGTGCAATGAACTTCTCTTGTACCACTGCTTTCAAGGTGTCCCATTATTTTGGGTATGTTGTGTCCTCATTCTTGTTGAATTTTAGGATGTCCTTAATTTCTTTATTTCTTCTTTGACACAGGTATGGTGTAATTGAACATTGTTCAGTTTCCATGAGTTTGTAGGCTTTCTGCGATTTGTGTTGTTGTAATCCAATTTTTAAAGCATGCTGTTCACATAAGATACAGGGGACTATTCCAATTCTCTTGTATCTGTTGAGGTTTGTTATGCCACCTACTATTTGGTCAATTTTAGAGAAGGTTTCATGTGGAGCAGGGAAGAACTTATATTCTTTTGTGTTTGGATGGAATGTTCTGTAGATGTCTGTTAAACCCAATTGAGACGAAACTTCTGTTAATTCTTTTGTATAGTTTGTTAAGTTTGTGACTGGTGGTCCTGTCTAGTGGTGACAGTGGTGTGTTGAAGTCTCCCAATATAAGTGTGTGAGGTTTTATGTGAGGTTTGAGTTTTAGTAGAGTTTCTTTTATGAATGTGGTTGCCTTTGTGTTTGAATCATAATTGTTCAGAATTGTGTTGATGGATTTCTCCTGTGATGGACATGGAATGACTGTTTTAATCTATTTTGATTAATTTTGGTTGGACGCTTAACTTGTTAGAATTTGGATAGCCGCACCTGCTTGCATCTTGGGTCCATTTGATTGGAAGATCTTTTCTTAGCTTCAGGTAATATCTGTCTTTGAAGCTTAGATGTATTTCTTGTATGGAGCAGTGAGATGGATTCTGTCTTCATATCCACTGTTAGCCTGTGTCTTTTTACAAGCAAGTTAAGACCACTAATGTTGAGGGAGAGTAAGAACCATGGATTGTTAATGCTTGCTTGTTTTAGATTTGTTGCTGGCAGTGGTATTGTGAATTTATCAGTCCTGCTTTACCCTTGATTTGTGGTGCAGTGGATTATCTTTTGCCTACATCTTTGTGAGCATAGTTAACTTCCCTGGGTTGGAGTTTTCCTTCCAAATCTTTCTGTATGGCTGGATTTGTAGATACATATTGTGAAAATCTGGCTTTGTCTTTAAAAATTTTGTTCTCTGCATTTATAGTGATTGACAGATTTGTTGGGTATAGTAGCCTGGGCTGGCATCCGTGGACTCTTTGTACTTGTAGAACATCTATGAAGGACCTTCTCGCCTTGAGGCTTTCCATGGAGTAGTCAGGTGTAATTTACATAGGTCTTCCTTTATATTATACCTGGAATTTTTCCTTCACTGCACTTAATGTAATTTTTTTTATTTGCACGTCAGATGTTTTGATTATTATATGTCGAGGTATGTCGAGGTTTTTTTTTTTTTTTTTTTGGGTGTTTGGTATGCTCATTGTACTTTCATGGGCATGTCCTTCTTCAGATTGGGAAAGTTTTCCCACAATGATTTTGTTGAATATGTTTTTGGCACCTTTGAGCTGGGCTTTCTCACCGTCCTCTATGCCTATTATTCTTAAGATTAGCCTTTTCATGGTGTCCCATGTGTTTTGTGTTAAGGATTTGTTGGATTTATGATTTTCTTTGGTCAATGAATCTACTTACTCTACGCTATCTTCTGTGCCTGAGATTCTCTCTTCCATCTCTTGAATTCTGTTGGTTATGCTTGCATCTGTAGTTCCTGATCATTTGCCAAGTTTTTCTATTTCCAGCATTCCTTCGGTTTACGTTTTATTTATTGTCTCCATTTCCGTTTTCAAGTCTTGAACCATTTCCTTCACTTTCTTAATTGTTTTTTCTGGCTTTCTGTACTTTCTTCAAGAAATTTGTTCATTTTTTCCATTTTTTTTGTTTGTTTCTTGTTCCGTTTCTTAAAGTATTTTTTTTTCATCTTCTTTGAGGGCCTCTATCATTTCTTATGGCAATAATTTTTTATTTGTTCTCTTCTACTTCATCTTCTTTGTTTGGTGTAGATTCCATAGATTCTGGTGCTGTTATTCTTGTCATTCTTTTTTAGGTGTTTCATTGTATTTCCATCTTCCCATACCTTCTTCCCCGGTGTGTTTTGGTAGGTCAGAAGTTTGATGTCTGTAGCTCTGGGTGGTCCAAGCTCTGTAGGAGTTCTCTCCACAGTCAGGGCCTGGCAATGGGGATATAAGTTCAGATTCCAGCTGAAGACTGGCAATGAAAGTCAAAGATTTTGAAGGCTGGGACCCAGGATGTTCCTTAAGCTGATAGGCAGATCTAGCCTGGGCCTGGCACTCTCCAGCTAAGGCCTCTTTGGCAGAGGCCCTACAATGGGGGTCAAGGATCCACCCTGCAGGAACTCAGAGTGGTATCATGGAGACCCGGCAATTCTCAGGGATGGGTCCAAAATCCAGTAGAGGACTCTAGCCAAGTCCTGGCAATGGATGACAAATACTGGCTGATACTCTGGATGTTTCTGTACTGATAGGCAGATGTAGGTGGGACCTGGCATCTCCAGCTGAGGTCTCTTTAGCAGAGGCCCTACAATGGGGGGACCTTTCACTCATTACTTTAACAATATAAAAAGCCCCATTGAGAAGATTGATTTCTGTAAATCCAATCCTACACATTTACTTTGTATTACATAAAGCAATTCATATTGGAGGAAACTGTTAAGACTTTAAACACCTAAGTACCTGGGTTATAGGAATGAGCGCTCACAATATTGTATATTCACAGGTGAAAATATGTTTGGTTGAAGATTTGATTTAATTTTAATTATGTAATGCCAGTGCATAGATTTGCATTTGCTCACACTTCTTCCCAAGAATATTAGCCTCTTGAGTTATTCTTTTAGCAGGAACTACAGAATTTTGTCAAAATCCTGACATAGGTCCTGGCAATGAACGTTCCATAATTATTCTCGTCCATATCTCTAACCCTGTCTCTATCCTTTCTCTATTATCTTGATAAGAAGTGATAGGGAAGAGCTCATGAAAGAGGAAATCAAAATCATGCAAACAATTTGGTGAAGATTTTAGCCATCATACTTTTCTTTAATTTTAATAATCACAATGGTTTTTTTGTGGAGCATGGTTCTTATTAAGTTCACTACATCCAAGATAAATGACAAACTGGTCAGCCCCTCTGATGTATGCTGCAACCCGAGAGAGAGAGAGAGACAGAGACATAGACAGACAGAGAGACACAGAGAGAAAGAAAGACAGCATGAGGGGAGAGAGGGGAAGAGGCAAGAGAGATAATGGTAGCAAGAAAGATGTCAACCCAAGCTTCTCCACCTTCTGGTTTCATACTCTGTACCAAAGTCACAGCATATAAAACTGGGAAGAAACCTCCCCCTATGACTGGTGTCTATGCTTGAAGCTCTGATTGGCTCCCAAAGCCTCAGTTACAGGACTAAATGAGCAGAAAAGACACAGAACTTGAGGGCAGGTATGGATCAGGACTATCAAACATTCTAAACTCTTTGTATAGATACAGAAGCCATGGTTCCCACACAACAACCCAGCCTCCCTGGGTATGCACATATTGGTTTAAGTATGGCTTCTTCCTTCTTGCCAGGGATGATATAGAGAGGTGGGATTGCTTTTAGCAGGAGGTGTGGTTTACAAGGTTTCCCTTAGCTGCCATCCTGTATAACATCGGCACCTATTCCTTGATAGATGGATAAAACAGGTTGTGTAAAGCTTCAGCCTTAACATTGAGCTGCAGTTGGAGAGAGGATGGTTCGAGTCCTGGCAGTGTTTGGTAGCACTGTTCCAAGCCCTGCCCTCAGGGTGTCAAGGGGCACCCTCCTCTGGATTCACCTCACTTCAGCCTTCACCCATGAAAGGCCTGACATTGTGTTCCCAGAGTAGTGGAAAGGGACAAGGTCTCCTGAGAAAATTGGGAGCATTGTGTGAGGGGAGGGAGAGTTAGGAGAAAGAGAAGTGGAGAAGAGAATGGGACAGAACAAGAGGCATCAAGAAGACTGAGTTTTGTAAAGAATAGAGGAGAGCAACAAAAGAGATACCATATTAGATGGTGTTATAATAGGTGGTAAGAGAAATCTGGCACTAGGAAAATGTCCAGAGATATACAAGGATGACCCCAAATAAGAATATAAGCAATAGTGGAGATGCTACCTTAAATGCTCTTCCCTATAATGAGATTGATATCTACTTTATACGATATTCTAGAGCCTTCATCCAGTAGTTGACAGAAACAGAAGCAAACATACTCAGCTAAGCACTAAGTGGAACTCCTGGAATCCAGTTGCAGAGAGGGAGGAGTGATAAGGTGACAAGACCAGGTTGGAGATACCCACAGAATCACCTAGGCAAAACAATGTGGAGCTCATGAAATCCTGTCTGATAGTTGGGAAACCATAATATGACTGATCTAAAACCCCTAAAAGTGCATCTCATTTAAAAGGCCTAGTAAGTGGAAGGGGCCTCTGGCAGTGGAATCAGGATGTATCCCTGATGTATGAAAGACTTCAGGAGCCCATTCCTCATGGACACATACTCACTCAGACTAGACACATGTTGTTGGGCCTTGTCCCTGCCCCAAATGACTTTTGGATTGGCGCAAACATGAGAGGGTGAGGGAATAGATAGGGATATGTAAAATAACTTTGATTCTATCTTAACAGAATTCATTAAAAGTATGAATAGGAAATAAGGTGGGGTGAATAACTTAGCTAACATTTGCTGGTGCCGTGGCCCTAAAGACCAAGAGCTTTGGGAAAGTTTATGGACACTGTCCTCAAGCAGTCACAGACTAACTTTGACTGTGGTATGAAAACCATACCCCAGGGACCACTTTCATCTTGGGTGACTGTGAAATCCTATAATTCCTACCTCCACTCTCTAAGAACCATTACTAAATGCATTCTGCCACTGTGACTGGCTTCACGGTTTCAAGTTTACTTAATGAGACATTAGAATGATGGGATGAATAACATGAAGAATTACACTTAACTGTATAAAAACCCTCTTATCTCTGTGAACCTGGCTTTCACCATTAGCAGTAATAGATAGAAACCTTCCAAGGTATTTGGTGAGTTTTATCAGACAAAATGATGAGGAAAAATAATATTTCCCATATTTGAAAGACAATGGACTTTGAGGCAGAAAACCTGCACTTAATGGATACCATCTTCTGTTCCTGAAGTTAGTACCAGAGCCTGTTTTGTGGCTACACTGACAACCAGGCTCAGTCATTCATCATAAGTGAGCCAAGCTAATGAACTAACTTCTCTGTTGACAAGCCAAACACTGTTGCCAACACTCTGGATTCAAGCTGGACAGATATCTCTCATGTCCTAGGACAGACTAATCTATAATGTGAGTTCTATTTAAGACACAATGTCACAGTAATACTATACTTAGAAAGAAGAGAAAAAATACAAAAGTAAGATTGATGAAAATTTAAAGCATATTTATTCAGTTTGAGTACTTATGAAAAAAGAAAACAGTAAATAATCTATACCAAGGGTCTTAATAGACTTATAATGAAAAACAAATAACAAAGGTAAATATGGAATTTTTTTCCATCTCTAAAACACTCCCATATACTCAGTTCCTGTTTCTGCTATAATGTGGACACATAAGAAGTCAATGTTATTTTTCATAGAGACATTTTCTTTTGAAAGAATCAATACTTTTTCTACAATGTGACTCCCTGGAAAATGAGAAATTTATGAGTCTACATTTGCCCTGGTGGTAGGCCAAAAGTGGACCCCACAAAGTTCACTTATGATCTCCACACAAATATCAAGGAGTTTGTAGGACTGTAATCAGAAACAGTAGCAGCTCAGGCCCATGTCCATTTCTCAATCGGTGAATGTGGACAAGTGGAAGACTAGCTATCATTGATGAAAGGAAGATAGAGACATAATATAATGTCAAGCAGGCAGATTCAGTCAATACTGAAAGCTCCATTTTATTCATACACCAAACTTAAGTAGTCAAATAAAGGTGCGGCAATGGAAGGGGACTTTTATTAATATGTATAAAGGGAAAACAGAAATTGCTTCCACTAATGCTAAAGGCACTCCATAATTGCACATACTATGTGCCTTCAGGCACCCCATTGCTGCACTTATTCCTTCAGGGTGGTTAACCTGTCTACTCCCAAATCATTGCTATTTAGGTAGGAGACATTTATCATGAAGTCACAGGTGACATGTAGCAGGAAAGATAATATCTTAAGGATAATAGGAGTTATTGGAGCACTTTGAACACATGACAAGTTGGAACGGATTCCAATTTAGGAGCTGAGAAACTTTAGACTGGCAGACTATATTCCAGGACTGCCAATGCCATACAGAAGCCTTGTATGCAAACAGATGATGAGATCTACCTTGGTGGCAGTGCAAATGTTTAATTCCAGGACACAGGAGGCTGCCTGATTTTGCTTAGGTTGAGGCTAGCCAAATCCACGGAATGAGTTTAAGTCCTGCACAGATAAATGCTGTTTTGAAAATAAAAAACAAAACAAAATCACATAAAGGAAAAATCAGATCAAACTTCTGGTGGTAGCCTACATGTATAAATGGTATTGAAGGAGGAAACTTTCCCTCTTTGGCTGCTTACCCTAGCTCTGGGTACAAGTTTAGTCTTTTACTACCATTAGAGCCTACTTTTTTTGGAATTTTGATGTATAATGACCAGCTGAGACATCCATCCTGATAAATTAAAAAAAACTGCTGTACTCTTCAGATTCCCATTAGTAGGTAACCTTTGTTGGACTAACTACATCACAGCTTATGAGACATCCTAATAAATCCACTTTCGACATATATGGTGAGATTCATCCTACATTCTTTTTCATGCAGAGAACCTTGATTAATGCAGTTGGTTTTTGTTTTGTTTTGTTTTTTATCTGCTCAATGAAGATGTATTGGCTAACAATAGTGCTCACAAATACATACTTCCTAGTTCAATTCCTCTGTACATATTCAATTTTCTATTAAGACTACTTTTCTCATTATTACGTCTTTGGCAAGCGTTTTCTGTGAGTTTCAGGGATAAAATTCTACATCTATGGAGCCATCATCTGGCATTCTGCCACGAGAAAGATCATTTATCTTTTTTTTTTTTTTTTTTTTTTTTTTTTTTGAGATCTGGTCCCTGCTTTTGTGTCCTGATTGTCTCAACTTCCTGTGACAAACAGGTAAAAAGTAAATTTAGTTCAACTAAACTCAGTGTTAAACCAAATAACAAATAATACTTTTTTTTGTATCCCTAAATCTCTGTGTAGTCGTTAATGAATATTTGGAGCTCCCTTCCAACTTTTTCACCTAGAATCACTCAATCCATTTAAGTAAGTATAGTTAGCTAGCCACATTGTGTCTAGGAGGAAGAAAGAAAAAGCCTGTATATGACAGAAAGGTAACACACGGATCAGCTATAGGACAATTGCTATAAAAATGCACATCACTGCTGATGTATAAAAGACTTTGTCTGGGGTAGAAGGCAAATAGTAACCATTACACTTTGTCCTTAAGCACTCTGTAACCCCTGGGAGGAGCTGTTTATCACTCAGGCCTTACTAGCCAATCAGGCCCCTTCGTGACCTGCCTGTAAAATGAGAGTGCAGGGCCCTTCTGGTCTGGATTTGAAGAGAAACTGGAGCCAGTTGTTTTGAGTGCTGTGCTTTGAGGAAGGGCAAACTGGAAAACAACAACAACATGGTGAGTGAGGGGCTGCTGTCCTCATGGGTAGTGGGAGATGGTGAAGTGATGGATCCAGTGTGGTGGGTATTCCCTGGATCTGGCTGGGAAACTATAGCCAGACTACCTGTCCCCTGAGTTCTCATGCAGTCCTCCAAATAACTACTCTGTGGGCTGTATCTGCTTTGAGCACTGGGAGCAGGGAGGTGTGTATGGAAACCTCTTTTAAGTCAACTTCTACATACTTCAGGTGCACCCACTGAAATCATGGCAACAAACTTCCAGAGGCCTTTTGGTTAAGTACCTTTTAGAAGTTCAGCCCTTTGCATTTTAATTTTATGTGTAAGATCTATGTATTGTTAATTTTCTGCATGTTGCAAAAGACATCTCATGTAAGGGTAGCACTTCACTATTGAGCAATGATTAACAGGACTAGAATTTGTAACAGAAAGGATTTACAAATGCTTTGGAGATATTATGTCTCATAAAGTAGAAATTAACTGAAGTAGTACTGCCTCTAAAACACACAAAGATAAGTATATGCTGACCAGTCCTGTTTGAATTTTGAATGCTAGATACATATTTGTTCACCATGCTTTTCCAGACCTTTGACTCCAAACCATTACAGAGAAGCAACTCCTGTTTTACAACAGCATCTAGTCCTTACCGTTATCATAGAACTGCCCTGTAACAAGCTGCTCAGAGTGCTATTACAGGGTCACAAGCAACCTTAAAATTTATTATATCATATAGTTGCAGTTTTCTTCTCCAAAAAACATAGTTCTAACAGAGTGGCAATAGGACACCAGATTTCAAATAGTAAACCAATGATGTATGAGTTTCCTGATAAAGCAAAGCTTTCACTTAGGTCCTCATGCAGGGATGAGAAACATTCTTAGAAGAGATAGTAACAGCCTGGGGACTAGGCCTTGAAAGCTTTTCCTAAGGGCCTGGTGTATTGACAATAAAACAGAGAACCTCTTCAAAAACCAGGTATTTGCATGGGAGAGCTGGTAATTGTATGGAACAAAGCCTTTGTGCACAGGTTGATTCAGATCTGTAGATATAAACTATATAGAACTATGGTTCTAAGTCCCAAGGCCACTGTGGTCTTAGTCAGCAATGATCATAAGATACCCTGTATTCCGCTAGCACTGCATTATTTTAGTGTTCTCCTGAGTTTGTCCCATTGATTGGGTTTCTACTTCACGTAAGTGTCCCCTTTGCTTCCATTTCCTCTGTGGAAATAGTATACAAGAGTCTGTTCTCCTTAAGAAGCTTGTCATGGGACACATTTAGCCATCCCAGCTTTTTAAAAGAAATCTTTTCTACCTTCTATGTTTCCTATCTATCTCATTCCCCATCACCTTCACCTCAGGATCCTATATGTGGAACAGGTCCTTCAGTTTCAGGTATCTGGTGGACTTTAGGAACAGTACTGGGAACACATTTGCTGTTTAATCCTCCCATCTCCCTAAGTAGCTAGACATGCTGTCTCCAGTCCCTACTGAAATTGTTCAATGTGTAAAATGGAGCTTGAACTTAAAAGCCATTTAAGAAGGATAGCATATATGAAATGCAAACTATGTCTAGGCTGGCTCCTCTCTGAGTATTTTCCAGAGGTAGATACATGTTATGTTAGAAATATTTGTCTTTATGGATCTCCTCTGTGGGTGAAGTGATTTCTCCCTGGGAAGGCATATTAATCCTAGAACATATGCAATTTCATCATGTTAGAAGAATGTTTATGAGACAATCTCTTATGTTGATGTAAGTGGAACTGGTTGCATGATGTTGCTCTCCAAAGCAATGGCTTTGCTGTCTTCTGTACTATACCTTCAAAATTCTTAAATTACTGTTAACACCTAAGAGATTTAAATTTTCCATTAGAGTCAAGTAACCAACTATCCAGTGCAGTCACAGGGACAGCATTTGCATGTGGAACATTGCTTCTGCCTTCAGACCAGCATAAGCAAAATTGTTTACACTGCAGGAGGATTCAGGGTAAGCAACCAGGTGCTGAAGTCAACACTATGAAAAAAGTATATGACTGTGGTAGGGGGAGTGATTTTGCTATTTCCCAGTATGTTTTAATCTGTCATGTGTTTGAACACAGACCAGAGTTTGTAGGTGTACAGTTTGTGAAGGTTGAGATGAAAGGCAGGATCACTCAGTGGCTAGCGTTGCCTAAGCAGTAATTAACCACATTGACTAAGTCAATAGTTAGCCCCAAAGCTAGGTTACTATTTAGCCAAACACAATATATCACTACTTACCGACCCATACTAAGTCACTAGTCAGACACACATCTAATTCACTACCTAGCCACAAACACCAAGAAAATAGCCACACACACAATGAGACAGTAGTTAGCCATTCACCTATGTGGGTTAATATCAAGATTTTCTATTAAATTTCATTGAGGTACTTGTCTATCTTTGTGCTAATACCAGGCTGTTTTCAGGACTATAGCTCTGTAGTAGATCTTAAAGTCAGGGATAATGATGCCTCGTGAAGTTCCCTGTATTATACAGGTTGTTTTGGCTATTCTTGTTCTTTTGTTTTTCTTTCTTTCTTTCTTTTTCTTTTTTTTTTTTTTTTCTTGCTCACAGATTTTTTTTTTCTATTTTATTTATTTATTTTATATAACCAGGTCCATTTAAATGAAAACAAACATTTATAGACAATACTTGTTAATTTGGGCATCCTTCTTTCCAAACTACTTCCTGCTGGTAAGGTGCACTGTGTAGGGAGATCTGATGAAGATGCAGAAATCCTGGTTGTAGTCTGTAAGGGTTCTTTGTCCAGCTGTTTTGAATGTAAGATCACCTGGTACTCTATTTCAGGCACTCTGGCTTGATCAAGCCATATTAGTTTGGAAGCAATCCACATCTTTGCATTTTCTGTGGTAACAAAAATAGAAATCCTTTTCCACAGTAACTTGTCCTTGAACTAAAATTTTGGAGTCAAAGCATTTTTTTTAATTTAATTCATCATTTTACATGTCGGTCCCAGTTCCCTCACCTTCACTCCCTCCCCTCCCATCATTCCTTTCTCTCTCCCCCTCCTCCCTCCCTCCTTCCCTTCCTTTTACCCTCTCTGCCTTCACACATGCACTCTAACCATCCTCCCCCCCCCATCCCCCCACTCCAATTCCATTTGATGGAAACAGGAGCACACACCCATATATAAACTCTGAGTTGAAGTAGAACCCAGATGCAGATGGAGAGGACAAGACCAGGCAGCAGAAACACATAGAGACAGCTTACCTGAACAAGGAGTAGCTAACAGGCCACCAGACTGATAGCTGGGAAGCCCGCATGGGACTGAGTCAGGCCCCCCTGAATATGGGTCACAGCCAGAAGGACTGAGCAGTCTAAGGGACCTCAGACAGTGGAGCCAGGATGTATCCCTGGATCACAAAAGGACCTTGCGAACACATTCCCCATGGAGGGATAACTGCCTTAATCTAAAGACAGGAGAGAAGCCCTGTTTTTCGATATGAAGTTAATTATTATCTCTTCAAGGTCAGTGAAGAATTGTGCTGGCATTTTAATAGATGCATGGAATCTGTAGCTTGCCATTGGCAATATTGCCATTTTTACTATGTTTATTCTACTTATCCATCAAATTGGGAGATCTTTATATTTTCTGGTGTTTTCTTTAATTTCTTTTTGTAGAGACACAAATTGTTATTAAATAGGTCTTTCACTTGTTTGGTAAGTGTTACCCCAAGGTACTTTTTGTTGTTTGTGGCTATTGTACAGGGTGATGTTTCTCTGATTTCTTTATTAGCCCCTTTGTTGTCTGAATATAGAATGGCTACGATCTTTTTTTCAGTTTATTTTGTATGCTGATACTTCGCTGAATGTGTTTTTCACCTGTAGGAGTACCCTGGTAGAGATTTTTGGTTGCTTATTTAAACTATCATATCTTATTAAAATAGGGAAAGATTGAGTTCTTCCTCTCAATTTGTATCCTCTTGATATCCTTTTCTTGTCTCATTTCTTTAGCTAGTACTTCAAATACAATAATGAAGAGATATGGAGGCAGAGAGCAGCCTAGTCTTTGTCCTGATTTTAGAGGAATCGCCTTAAGCTTCTCTACATTCAGCTTGATATTTTCTCTGTGTTTACTACATATTGCTCTTATGTTGTTTATATAAATTGCTGTTATCCCTGATATCTCTAGACCTTTAACATGAAAGGATGTTGAATTTTGTCAAAGGTTTTTTTCTACATCTAGGGAGATGATCATGTGATTTTTTTTCATTTTCAATTTGTTTACATAGTGGTATATTTGATATATTTTCATATGTGAAGCCATCCCTGCAACCCAAGGATGAAGCCTACTTGATCATGGTAGACGATTTTTCTGATATATTCTTGGATTCAGTTTTCCCGTATTTTCTTGAGTATTTTTGCATCAATGTGCAGGAGGGATATTAGTCTGTAATTTTCTCTTAGTTGTGTCTTTGTGTGAATGGGTATCAAGGTGATTGTAGCCTCAAAAATGTGTTTGGTAAAGAAACTTCAGTTTCTATTTTATGGAGCAGTATCAGGAGAATTACTATTAGCTCTTCCATGAATTTTCGGTAGAATTCTTCACTGAAGAAGACATTTGGCTCTGGGATGTTTTTTATGTTGGAAGGCTTTTTATGATGGCTCCTACATTGTTAGTTGTTATAGGTCAATAGAAGTTGCTTGTCTATTCTTGATTTAATTTTGTTAAGTAAGAGTTATCCAGAAATTTGTCCATATCCTTTGACTTTTCAAATTTTGTGGAGTATAAGTTTTCAATATATGACCTGAAAATTGCCTGGGTTTCCTCCATGTCTATTGTTCTATACTCCCTTTTGTTTCTGATTTTGTTAATTTTCATGTTATCTCTATGCTTTTTGTTTAGTTTGGATAAAGGTTTGTCTACCTTGTTAATTTTCTGAAAAAACCAACTATTTATTGCATTGATTTTTTTTTTGTATTATTTTCCTGTTTTCTACTTTATTGTTTTCAGCCCAAAAATTGATAACGGGGCCTACTTTTGAGGGTTGTGTTTGCTTCATTTGTGTCCTAAGGTTTTCAGTTGTGTTCTTTAATGTGTCTCTCATCCATTTTTCTTCATATGGGCACTTGATGCAATAAACTTCACTCGTAGCAGTGCTTTCAAGGTGTCCCATGAATTCATGTATGTTGTATCAAAAAAACCTCATTGAATTTTAGGAATTCCTTAATTTCCTTATTTCTTCTTAGACCCAAGTATGTTGAAATTGAGCATTATTCAGTTTCCATGAGTTGGTAGGGTTTCTGGTGATTTGTTGTTGTATCTATATGTTGCTGTTCTCCTATGTTTCCTAGATTTTATTTATTCCATTCCTTTTCTCAATTGATGTTTATTATTGATCTCTGAGTAGAGCAAAGTCTTTTGTAACTTTGGGTTATCTTATGCTATATAATTGAGAAGTTTTTTGAACTCCTAAATCTGCTTCTCATGTACAGTGCTAGGAAGAAAAACCTACACTTCCTTCCTGCCTGACTCTTGACTGGTCAGTGAGAAGGAAAATAGACCAGAAAATGAGTGAATGTCTGATTATTGTGGGGGCTTATATATGAAGAGGGATTTGTGCAAGGACTGAGTTCCTGGCTCACTTGGATACTGGTAGAGTCACAGTGCAGAAAGAGAGAGGCAGGATGGAAGCTGAGGTTTCCTCCTTCAACAGTAGTTAAGGTGAGCAATGTGGAATCAGTTAATCATTCCTAGATAATCCATAATTTTCCCAGTGGGCAGGTACTTGGAATCCACAGATGAGGGCTATCAAGACTTTGGATAGAGGAGAGACCTTATCATGAATACAAATTGCTATAGTTAAAAGTATTCAGCCAAAAGAGGTCTGGGTGAACTATTGTGGACTATGTAACAGGGCTGATATTTTTTGTGGTTTTGGAGAGAAAAGGTTTGAAAAATCCTTGGTGTGCTCTAATTGAAACCACATGGAGCCATGATTACTAGGCCCATGGACACTGTGGCCTTATTCAGTAATGTTAATGGGATTGCCTGTTTTCCCCCCTGTACTCCACTGCTTGAGTAGCCTTCTCCTGAGTTGTCTCATCAAATGGTGGTAATTCCTGCGCGTCTTAGAAGTCTACCGTTTCCTTCCATTTCCAAGAAGCTATTCCTCATGAGAAGCTTACTTAGAATAAGACATGGCTAATGCAATTACTCTCTGTCCCAGCTTTAATCTTTTCTTTGTTCTGCCTTCCCTATTTTTCTTATCTTCTGACATTTCTCCCTCCAGATCTTCTGTTCAATCTTACTCCTGTACTATGAAATAATTATGGTGCTATCTTTTCTGTTGAAAGCTTATATTGCCTTACTGGTCCAACTTGCAGTATCCTGTCACTATTTAAATTCCTCAAAGTATAGGCTGTGGTCAGATATTGAAAGAACTTAAAGAAGGCAACATATGTGGAATGCAAAATCTGTTTTAGGAGCAAGATTGTGGTGGTTGACACCTGTAATCCCAGCACTCAGGAGACACAGGAAAGTAGATCTATGTGAGACCAAGGCCAGCATGGTCTACAGAGATATTCCTGAAACAACTAAAGCTATTTATTGAACAGATAAACTCTGTCTCAAAAAAAAAAAAAAAAAAAAGCACACACACAGACACACCCCCACACTACAAAATAACCATCTGTTATAGGTTCTTTCCTCATTAGCCAGAAATGAATGCAATTTGTCTATACAGACATATTTCTTTATTTCTTAAGTCTTTGTCAATGTCCTTATGTCCCCTTGATTACCCCTTCTTAAACTATGTGATTGTATGCACTCAGTGGGTTTTTTGGGACCAAGCTTCTTAAAACTTTATTTCTGGATAACAATTATTTATAGGGTTATGTTTAATAAACAGAACTCATTAATTTGTAAATTGTTCATTAAATGAAAATATAACTCTCTGAATGATGGCAGAATATTACCCCCATTTGAATAGAGAAATCTAGACTATGGGGTGTCTCTTGAAACAAATTTCAGTCACCGCAGGGTCAGAACCAGAACAGTTTAGGCATCCTTTTGAATTAATTTTGTTAGAGTCTGTGTATATAAGTTCTGAACACATAGAGTCATCGGTAGCTGGGTAACATTAAACAAGGTCTCAGGTTACATGGATGAATTTCTCTTGTTTTTATTTATTTATTTATTTCTGACAAAAAGTTGAAGGTATTTACTCCCTTATTTTTTTTCTTTTCCCTCCCATTTGTTCTGTCCCTAATATTGTACACCTCAATCACACCATGGTTGTTATAGGTTTTAGAAGTCATGCTGTATCAATATATGTACTATGGTTTTTCATAATCCTATTGGGATTCTAACTGGTTCCAATTTGCATGAACCTTTGTAATCAGATATCACTTTATAGGGTGTTAGAAATTTAGTTTGCACTGTATTTGAGTCATGTTGCAAATTTATCTTATACAGAATATGCATACTAATGCCTCATGTTCTCAATGATTAATGTTTAATTTTTATTTCTGTACTCTGTTTTATTCTTGTTGTTTCAATCTGGAAATCACATTTACTGTTTTTGCTCAGCACATATTCTACTTGGGGATGACCCGAGGGTCAGATCCCAAAATCAAAAATTCTAGGCTCAATACAACCTCACCCTCCAGATGCAGGGTATCTGACAATCTCTACTATGGTATGTAATAATTACACATGGGAAACATCTTTCACACACAATCTAAATATATAAAAACTGGGAATGAATTTGTTTTCAAAATCCTTGGTTACTGAAGCTGAAAGACCCGGCTGAGGGGAGTGGACCCTCACGCCCGACTCAGGAAAGGTTACCCCCCCCAAATCACTCATGAGAAGCGGTCTTGATGAAAAGCATGAGGTCTTTTATATTCCAGTGCCCTGGGGTCCACAGCCATACTCCATGTGGGGTAGAGGATTGGGAACCCTGGGTACAGGGCTCATACAGCATTTATAGGGTTTCCCAATTCAAGATTACCTAATATCACAGCTTTTATAGGGTTACAAAAAGCCCACACATTACAAACCAATCATCTCATAGCATCCAGTGCAGACCAATCAATTTGAGCTATCCAAGCCTGTGGTTAGCCCAGGAAGTCTGCTTGCCAGGGCTTCTGTAGTGTGACAAGTTTCATTTCCTGTTCTCATTCACTCACAGGTGCTGTAGGTAAACCACCTTGTTGTACACAGTTAAGAATGGCCTTTTTCCTTCTCTGTGCTAGGGGGCAGAGTCTAGGAAATATTAGGCTAAGTTTTTCCATCCTTACAAAGCAACAATGAGAGCCAAACCAGTCTCTTTGGTGGATGGTTCTAATAAAATTTGTTTCTATTTTATTTTTTTTAAATTTGTTTTCATTTTTACATACCAATCCCTCATTCCCACTCTTCTTCCCCAACATCTCTCCCTTCCTTTCAACTTTTAATAGTCAGAGAGGGTAAGGCCCTCATTCAGGAGTCAACAAGGTCCGGATACAAATCTGACTAAGAACCAAACCCCTATATTTTTTAGGATCTCAACTGAGAAAGGTATCCCATTATAAGGTGTGGGCTCCAGAAACACTATTTAATCAACTGGGATGGGTCCTGGTTTCACTGCCAGGGGCCCCCTGACAGATCAAGTCACCAAAGTGTCAACCACATTCAAAGGGTCCAGTTTATCACCTTGAAGGTGCCCTAGCTGTCAGTCCATACTCTGTGAGTTCCCAGTAGATATATTAGATGTGGTATGGCTTTGTTGGAGAGGGCTTTACCCTGTTAGAGAGACTTAAGTTAGACCCTATCACTATAGGGTCAGGCATATGTTTCTTATTTTCAGAATGATGCACAGTGTGTTGACATTTACAATGGGAGTATTATACTCTTTTGTGTTATTTTAGGATGCAGTGACCTATGAGGATGTACACATCCACTTCACTGAGGAAGAGAGGGTTTGCTAAATCCTTCTAGAAGTGAATTCCACATAAATGTGATGCTGGACACCTACAGTAACCTCACAGCTACAGGTAAGACTGAATTTTCCTTCATGTTTTAAAATAAATGACCAAATGTTTTTGATTATTAATACTATTCTGTAATTTGATTAAGAAAAGGAAAATTGGGTGAGTAAGGAATCGTTCTAAGGTTCATTGAAGTTATTACTTAAATTTTGTAAAATTTGGTAAGAATACATCATATATTTTTTGTTATTTCAGGCCACATGTTGGATAACCATAATACGGAGGATCATTGTCAAACTTCTAGAAGACAGAGAAGGTAAATTCTCCACGTGCAAATTTATGCAAATTAGTTCAGAAGATACGGTAATGTATCCTGGAAATTTTATTGAATAGTCACACTTAAAAAATTAAAAAGATTAAGAAGAGCAACAGTGAAAATAATGTAGCTTAATGTGATGATTGTCATTTTCTCACAAAACCCTCACAAAGATGATATCTCAATGTTGTTTTGATT
>NW_026125863.1:0-86541 GCF_943737965.1 Phodopus roborovskii | reverse complement strand
CTGAGGACAGCAAGCTGCCTTAACATTACTCACAGTGGCAACCGCGATGGCTTGCATTACACAAGCTCAAGGCTGGTGACTGGAATACACACGGATTGGGTTTCATCAGTCCCCACTGTGGTTCAGGGTGGGTTCATAGAACAGCTGGCGAGGAGCCCACCCTTTCACTTCAATTAGTTCTCCCTCTCGATGGTCTGGATTTACTGACAAAGCACTCGCTTTATCTGCTAGTGGCATTTGAGTTCTGTCTAGGCAGAGTGTGGCTGGTACAACGGGGCCAGTTGGGTCACTTAGCCATTTCCCTGTAGGCCACTGACTGAGAAAGACATTTGATTTCCCAATTAGTCCACACCAAATTTATTTTATTTCCATTATTTCCTTGTTGTGAATTCTGATTTGTAAAATATCTTAGGGAAAACACATTTTACATTACTGAGTCTTTGATTTTGTGGGGAAACTAATAAATAATCAACAAAAATATGATTAAAGACTGGCTGCACTACAATCCTGAGAAGGGACTCTCCCTAGCAAAGCCTCTTTCTGATCCAAATCTTTTTATTCCTAGAAACAGAATTCTTACTTAGCCTTTCAAAAGCCCAATGAAGGCTTCAGCTAAGTTTTGACATAAGATTTTCATATTCAAAATATCTGTTGAAATAAGGGGAGAAAGGATATGGATCTTGGAACCGCATTAGTCTGAAATAAAGCTTAGTGAGCTAGAAAGGGAAATTACTTCTCTGTAATTGGAATTCTGTCCTAAAAAATCACTTTGAAATCCCTTTCAGCTACTTCTCCATTATGTGTCCCAGAGAAGCTCATACTAACCCATTTGAGGATGATCCATTAGAAAAATTATTTGATGTTTATAAACTTCCCTGAGAAGAAATTTCTGAGAAATGGTGTGGTCTATGTCATCAAAGACCCTAATAATTAATGAGTACTCGCAGAGAATGCTAGACTCATCCTTTAAAAGTTCTTCTCTGGGACACCTCTCATAAGTACATTCTTGTTCGTTTATATGTATATTAATGTTTGCCTATAGTCCTAAGCAAACAATTGCCACACCTCCCCAGTCTGGGTGCCTTCACATCTGAAATGTTGTATTTGATCCTTTCTTTATCTTTAATGCCAGTATTCAGTTGATTAACAAACACTACATATCACTACTGCATGCAGGAGAGCTGGCTGGGTAAGCCTGGAACAGGGTTTCACTTCTATTCTCTTTATGTTTCCTCATCCGTAAATGCAGCAATAACATCTCCTCATGAGGGTTAAAGCAAACTATAGGATCATGTGTGTATTAGCATGGTATTTGGGACATAGATATATTTTATGGTTATTATTATGTTAATACAGTTAAGAATATAAAGTTATATATGGTGTGTATATATTCTAGGAATGCTCTATCACACTGGAGTTGATGGCCAGCAGCACAACCAAAATGGCTGTCATGTGCATCTGTGAAGTGTCCCACTTTGAAATCAGTCCTCTCCTTGAATGGCTATCAACATATTAAGTGGTGTGTCTTGCCTGATGTGGATCATACTCACTCCATGGTCATGTTCCACTTCCATGGCAGCTTAGCTCAGGTTTAGGATGAACAAATACCAAGCCTGATGTGCAAGATAGTTAGTTTCATAGAATAACCCAGCATGGACCAGTCTGGTGCTTTCCATGCTACATTTGGAGGGGGAAGACTGGCCACAAGGGCTTTGAACATGTGAGGTAGGCACTCCACCAATGAGCTACATCATCAGCCCTTGACTTTGTAAGACAGGGTCTTACTACGTAGGCCTGGCTGGCCTTTAACACATGACCCTCTTGTTTTTACCTCCTATGTTCTGGGATCACAGCCATTTGTCACTGTGCCCAGCCTACTTTTCATCTTTTAGTAATGTTTCCCCTAACATTATAGCATTCTAAGTAAAGATAAGCAAATATTTTTGCAAGCTTATTTTAAAAAGCTATAATGAACAACATTGTATTATTCAAAACTAAAAGTAAAATCAGTGTTGGTATGTTTTAGCAAAAACTTTGTAGGGAAAATTTCTGGAAAAAAATGTGATGTATACAAATGTATGAGTTATATATGATCATATTTTATCCATCATGAATGAGAACAGCCAGCAACTATCATTTCTACTCCAGTGTAGCCTCCTTAATGTACAAACATTAAACGTGGCACCCATGAAGGCCACATCTCCCTATGTTTTAAAAGAGGAAAAAGTATAAACAATAAAGGGTGTTTTTTTAACAACAAGATTATTTACTTATAATTTGAGTGACATTGAATGACAAGTAACATAAATTGGCTTCCAGCACAGTAACTGATGACAGTTAAAATCTCTCTCCTTCCCAGATCCCCACCTAGGAATTCACTGAGCTGACCCAGGGATCACGGAAACACCTTCTTTTTCACTAATGTTTCATCTCTGGTACCAATGTGTGCTAGTTGTAGCACCTCAGGCAGCTGGTTCAGCTGCCTCCGAAAGGGTAACATCTTTTGCTATTGGTTTGTTTTTCCCTCAAATCAAAAAGCAATCCCTCCTGAAAAGAAGAGGTGTGGATCTAGCAAAAGGAAAGCTCTGTTCCAGAGTTTCCTCCTTCCCCCCATGTGGTTTCGTGTGGGACTACAGTGCCGGTGCCTTTGCACACCAGAGTCAAAGAGACACCCTGCTAAGGTGGGGAGGTCAGTAGAGCCTGCGCTGCTTGTTCTTAGGGCTCCCCACTTCTCGGGTGGGAGGGAGGGTGTAGGAAGCTGGCATCTAGTATGCTTTCCAGAATTCCTGAGAGTTGTAAGAAGAAGGGTTTTCTCTATCGAGGCTGGCACAGAAGCATCAAACTTCCAGGAAGGGGCTTCTGAAACCCAATTTGACACCTTAGAGGCTATGGGACTTGAATTGAGAACTGACAGGTGTGTGTCTGTTGTATGCTTATGAGAACAAATTCACACACATGGCTGCCAATGATGCTACAGAACAAAGGAAAAATCAAAGACAACAAAACTAGAGTCTGTAACTTTAAAACTATAAATTAAAAAAAAAATTATGTCAGAGACATAACAGATATGAGTAAATCAAAGTGTAGCATATTTTGTAAATTTATAATTAGATTACATTTTCAAAGTTACTTTCCCCTCATGCATCTGGGCCTCCTTTAGGATTAAGGTCAACACATTTCAGTTTCTTCTGTATCACTAGAAACATGAGAGACAGTAAAAGAAGGCTCTCAGGCAAAAGCTGTTAGCCATTCCCAATACTGAAACTCCTGGAACAGAAGTAGACATCCATCCCAAGCTAATAAACATAGCTCACTCATCCTCCCAATACATAGGAAAAGGATGCACACATACCCAGAACTGAGGAGGGCCCAGGGCATGTAAGAGTTGATAAGACAGTTACCTCAGTTGGGAGACACAGGATAAGTAAGTGAGGTAAAAGGCCTTTCAGATAGAGTTGAGTGTGTTGAGTTGAAATGGGAAGAATGATCTGGCTGTGCAGGGGATGGGCATGTCCCTTCACTGAGAACAGTCACCTAAGGAGGTGACTTTCCAACAGTAAAACATGAAAGTTATGTAACGTCAACACTGAGGAGGCCGAGGCAGGAGGCTAATGAGTATGTCAACCTAGACTGTACAGTAAAAAACAACAACAACAACAACACACACACACACACACACACACACACACACACACACACAGGAGGCACAGAGCCCAGTGTGGGATCTGAAGAAGGGATGATCTACAGGGTGACACTTCTAGGTGTAGCACAGGGTCTTAAATGGGTTCATAGGTTTTAGTTTTAACAGCTCTAATGCAATATAAATTCCTATGCCTTATGATTCTCATTTTAAGATTATATAAACATCAGTGGATTTAAGTGTCCAGTTTTGTTCAGCCTAGCACCAGAAACCACCATATACTTCATTTCTAGACACATTATAGACACGAGATAATGGCAGCTTGTGCCTGGTGCCTTCTGCAGTCCACTGGTATCAGAATCCATCTGTCAGGTTGTGTGCTTGGGTACTTTGTTACTTTACCTGCTAAACTGGATATATTTGCCACAGATTATTCACGGGTTGATGTGTGGAGTGCTTCCACGTTTTAGACATTACCAACAATGCTGCTCTGAACACTTGCATAAAAGTTCTACATGGAGAGAACCTTTCCTAGGAACAAAGAGTGGTAGTTTTGCTAGGTCACGTGCTTTGTTATAGCCTTCTTATCTCCTGTATTAGTTGCACATTTTACATTTTTAGCAGCAGTGTATAAAAGTTGCAATTATTCTTTCTTCATCAATATCTGTTAATATCTATTTGATGAAATAAATTTTAGAAGAGCATTTACATTCTCCTAACAGTATCACTACTTAAGAAAACTAACAACAAAAGCTGACTGGATATTGAGTACTCTGACCAGCTGAAGTCATTCTAGAATTCTACAGGGTAGCATGGCATCAAGACAACCTAACACCATGATAACCAGAGGAGCACGTGGAATATATCTTTGCTCAAAATTTGATTAAAAAATGCATTCAAGGGACTGGAGGGATGGCCCAGCAGTTAAGAGCCTTGACTGCTCTTCCAAAGCACCCAAATTCCCAGCACCCAAATGGCGGCTATTCCAGTTCCTCAGGGATCTGACACCTTCTCCTGGCCTCCTCAGGCACCAGACATGCATGTGGTACACAAATATGTACACAGGCAAAACACCCATACACATAAAATGAAAATAAAATATAAAAATCTTCAAAACTAATTCTAAGATAGGAAAAACAAAACCAAAATCAACCAAAAACAACCAACCAAACAAACAAAAAACCCCAAAACCAAAAACCAACCAATCAAACAAACAAACAAAAACCCCAAGCCATTGGAATGGTCAAACTCAGAAGTGGAAGACTCCCTAGCTTAAGTTCCTCATTTTATAGCTGAGTAAAGTGGGAGCCAAAGAAAATGACTTTTCCAAGGGGGAAAGCTCAGCTCAGCTCAGAATGCCTATTGGCTCCTATTTTGTGTTCTTAGAAATTCCGGCAAAGCTGTGTATGATAGTACAAGCCTGTTATTCTAGAAGGCTGAGACAAGAGGATAGTGAGTTTTAGGCTAGACTTTGCTACACTGTGTGATTCTGGCTTAAAATAAAACTCTGATGAATCAAAGAAAATAGCTGTAAGGTTAAAAAAAAAGTACAGCCAGTAGCTCCAATTCCTCACACCAGCACACACTACAGCAATTAAAGCATAGCACACGGTGACTGTTGCTTCGCTTAATCATGTGCTGCCCGGGACATGTTGATGGACATGTGCTTTGGAAAGTCAAATAAAACCACAGAGTTGGTTGTCACTGGCTCAACTTCTTTAATTTACATAGTCTCAGCTTGCCTTTGGGGAATTTACAGACCAAAGCAAACCTGTCCCCTAGAGACACTGTGGCAACAGTTCTCAGAGCAGAGTTATTCTCTTTGTTGTTACAGTCACTTATAATCAGAGAATCAGAGTGTTAGCACAAGTCCACAGGATTTCCAGGAGATAGCAGTGGGACCAAAATCTCCCCACAAGTCTCAGGAGCTACCCTTACCTGAGCAAAACACCCACATCTAGCATCTCACTGAGGCCCAAATGCCAAGAAATCCCTCCCTCCCCATGAACATATCTGTTCCCCATTCTCCACCCTAAGTCTGCTCCCCCCGCTTTTCTTTGAAATCTGAGTAGGACATCTGTGACCTGCTTGCTTGTTTGCTTTCTCCTAGGTTTTCCTTAATGCAATAACGTGACATGTCAACATGGGGTGACAAGTAAATCCTCAATCAAAATAAGTTCACAACCAAACACAGGAGGGAAAAGAAAAGCCTTAGAAAAAGTGGCTGCAGAGGTCCTGACTGGAGGCCAAGGGCCAGGAAAGCATTAACGGGACACAGCCAGTTTCTCACAAAAACAAAGCAGGGCTCTTTTTTTGACTTACACATGTTTACCGGTCTTTCAAGCTACAACATGCCTATTGTGACATAAGCATGACAACAAAAGCATCTTATGACATTCAAGTACAATGATGTGTATTTTAAACCTGTTTTCTATGCTTCAATTTTCTAATTTCTAGAATGGAAACAATACATCTATTCGCCTCTACCATAAACCTATTCTCTTTATTGTAAATAAAATAAGCTCCTCTTCATTCTCTGACCTTTATAGGAGCTTGATGCTATGGTTTTTCAGTGTTGTTTAGATTTCCATTGGGATGATAACTAAGGATTTTAAGCAGTATCTTCTGTTTCTTTTAGTCATTTTGATTCCTCAATTGACAGTTCTCTATTAAGTCCTGTACACTGCTTTCTATTATGGTTATTTAGAGTTATTTATTGTTGGTGGTATGTCATGTAAGCCCGACAGAGTTCATTAGATGAGATTCCCTGATCAGGAGATTATTCTGTTATTGCATTTTTAAAATCGGTGGTCATTGTGTCCTTCATGGGTCAGTTCTGTTGCAACCTCTCAGAAACTGATGATGCTAAACAGTACAGTTTTTTAAAATCGTGTAATCATTCGATTGTTAACAATCTACTATTGCATAATCAGTATTCACTGTATAAGGCAGTGTCCCCCATTCTCTGGGCACTGCTTCTGGTTCCGATCTCCTGCTGTGTCAGTCCCACAGCAGCCAAATGACGGATGACACCATCATTACTTACACAAACAAATACATTAATAAATTGATAGCCCTGCTTACTTAACGTTCATAAGATGGAAACAAACTCCAGTGATTATCAAGGAAGTAGTACTTAGATAATTAAATAATGCTACACGATTAACTCCGTGGAAGAATGGCCAGACCCCAGTCAAGATTAACAACTTCTTCATCGATTTAAATAATTAATGTAACAATGAAAAATGATTGAATAATGACATGGTGGGGCATACGTAAATCCCACATGGAATAGTCAGACTGATCTCTTCCTGGAATAATGATGTGTTTAAAAAATTAAATTGATAATTACTTAGTGTGCATTTTATATTAACACTGACAAAGTGACACCAAAGTCCTAAACCTATTGCTGATGTAAAGATCTATTTATATAGCTAAATGATGAAGTAATGAGATGATGTTACATCAACTCCCAAAATCTGACTCCAAAAGGGACTTATGGTCCATAACATCACCTGTATTTTAAATTCGTTAATTAAATGATGAATTATCATTCAATTTCCTAGTTTAACAGCTAAGGAAGTGCAAGGAGGCCCAAACTCCAGGGATCACTGAATACATAATGACAGATGTTCATAATTAAATGAATAAACATTAAACAAGTGGGTGGTGTTTTATCCATGAAGCCTAAATGATTGCTCCATACTGAAGGGTCATTGAGACCTTAATCATAGAGCAGAACAAAAAAAATGAATGAAGAAAGAGATAATTTCTCATAATTCACCCCTAGAGAGATTACAAATTGATATCAACATTGATTTAAAGAAAGAAAATGAGAAAGAAAGAAAGGAAGAAAGGAAGGAAGGAAGAAAGAAGGAAATCACAAGAGTCAATTTAACACCAACAAGGTGGATCCAGACTCCACTCTTCCTGGAGTAGAAAAAGACAGATTTGAATAATGAAATAATCAGATAGTTAGATCATCTGTCACACTTTAGTCAGCTCCTCCACGGAAGCTCAGATTGTTAGTTGGGAGCAGTCTTGTAGTTCTCTAGACCATTCTTTGTGTTCAATTTTATCTTCAAACCAATATTGGCTCCTTCTTTTATGTTCTCTCTCTGTGTCTCTCTCTCCGTCTCTCTCTTTCCTCTTTGATCTTCCTTTGAAAGGCTATTATAATTGCCCTTCCTGGAGAGTGAGGATCAACAACTAACTTCTCCCTGGAGCCCTCAACCAATGCCTCTGTTGAAAACAGGATCAAACACCCATACATAAACACTGAGTCAAACTAGAACCCAGATGCAGATGGAGAGAACAAGACCATGCGGCAGAAACACATACAGACAGCTTACCTGAACAAGGATGAGCGTAAAGGACACTAGACTGATAGCTGGGATGCCAGCAAGGGACTGACTCAGGCCCCTGAATATGGGTCTCAGCCAAGATCGAGCAGTCTAAGGAACCCCAGACAGTGGAGCCAGGATGTATTCCTGGTAACACAAGGACTTTGCGAACATATCCCATGGAGGGATAACTGCCCTCAATCTAGAGACAGAGAGAAGCCCTAGTCCCTACTTCACATGACCTGCCAGATCTCCATGACCCAACTGTGTGGGATTCCCCACATATGGAATTGGAGTGGAGGGATAGGAGGGGAGGGTGGTTTATGAGTGCATGTGAGAGGCAGAGAGGGTAAAAGAGAGGGAGGAGGAGGGAGGGATGGAAGGAGGAAGGGAGAGGGAACTGGGATCGACATGTAAAAAATAATAATTAAATTAAAATGCTTTGACTCCAAAATTTAATTTGAAGTACAAGTTACTGGGGAAAAGTATTTCTATTTTTCTTTCCACAGAAATGAAAAGATGTGATTTCTTCCAAACTAATGTCGTTTAATCACACCAGACTGCCTGAATCAGAGTACAAGTTGATCCTATATTCAAAATGGCTGGACAAAGCAGCCTTACAGACTACAGCCAGGATTTCTGAATCTTCTTCTAACTCCCCTTGACAGTGCCCCTTACCAGCTGGAAGTAGTTTGGAAAGAACGATGCCCAAATTCCCAACATTGTGTATAAATGTTTGTTTTCATTTAATTGGACTTCATATATAAAATTAAAACAAAATAAAATAATAAAATAAAAAAAAATTAGACTATCCTCGAAAATTAATAAAGCAATACAAATGTTCTTTTCTAATGCTGTTAACAGTTCACACGATCTAATAATGACTTTTTCTAAACTCAGTAAACCAAGTTCTGGTGCACTGATCATAGGCAGGTCAAATAAGTGTTTTTTGGGGATCTCCATGCTTCAAAAGAATTACTGGCATTTTATAATATATCTGTAAATTGTAACCAAAATGTGTTCCTTGTAATTTCTGTATAAAAACCTAATACTCTAAATGAAAAATCGTAGCAGGTGCAAACCTTCCAGTGTAAGTGTGTCTGTCTGTCAAGCCAAAGCCACTCCTGACCTGGTCATCGAGTTTTGGCAACGCATGGGGACCCATCTCATGAGCAGTGTGAGCATGAGGTGCTATTGGCTGGTTGTACAGGAACTTCCAACTATCAGAAATAAAAGTAGGAACCACTTCCAAAGATGATAATTTGTCTTTCTCATAAGAAAGCTTGATGATTGCTCTATAACTGTAGGAGTTTTATTCATGAACCTCAGAAAAACTGCTTGACAAATGCAAAATTATAAAAAGAGCATTCTTCATGGAAAGCTGAAAATTTAGAGAGGAATGGAGCTAGAAGATTTGCTTCTTATGAACAGTACTGTTAGCCAGCACATTTGCATCAGTGAGCAGTTTTAAACAATCTGCATTATCTAAGGATTCAAGCTTCTCTACATATACAGGACTGTTAGGATTAATCTCTCCATGTATGTAGAAATCAGATGTTCTAGAATATCTCAAAAGTTGTTTCTCAAGCAGTCCAGCAATGCCTGCCTACCATGTAAAATCTTAAGAGTACAGTAATTGTCTCAACTTGTCTTCAATATATACTAAATTTGCAAAGAATCTGGCTATAATGCTAGGATAGGGAATGAACTTGTTCGCCAGAATTAGGGGAAGTAGCCAAAGAGAGAGTTTCCTCCTTACATATGCAGGCTAACACCAGATGATGTGATGCATATTAAAGGTGTATCTGATTCTTTCTTGATTTGTGTAAATTTGTATTGCTGTTTCTTGCTATGGTTTATTTGTGTAGCCTTAGAACTCATTCAGTAGACCTGGCTGTCCTCAAATTATGAAAATCAGACAGCCTCAGCCTCATGAGTTTTGGGCTTAAACGTGTGTACTGCTACCAAGCAGCTAAAGGTGGATCTCATCACCTTTTCCACAACAGGGTTCCCCTGTGTTCTCAGCTGTCCTAGCACTTACTCTGCAAGTCAAACTTGAAGCGAGAGGGCTCTGGCCTTTTGCAGGTGCTGTATCTCTTTGGTTTGTCTGCCATGTTGAAATGCTGGATATTTGTTAAGCAGCAATGGCACCAATGTACTACACACCATTATTTCACAATAACGATTCATGTGCTATTAATATGTACATAAGAAATTATTATTTGAAATTCCATGTCTTCATGTCCCTGGTATGATTTTTCCATGGGCCCTTAATCTTGAAGTACTTCCTTCCAAATGAGGATCACAAAGAGATTCTTTACAATGTCAGGGTAAAGGAATATAATGATTGGAGTCAGTAGGAGGAATAGAAGACAGAAAGAGAGGGAGAGAGAGAACATAAAATAGGAGCCATTATAGAAGTTGAAGAGAAAACTGAATCCTAAAGAATTGTCCAGAGAACTACAAGACTAACCTCTCAACTAACAATTTCATCAACAGTGGAAAGGCTACTACAATGCCATTGCCTGATAGAGAAAATTGGATGACTCAATCATCTCACCATCATAGTTCTCATCTATAACTTATGGAAACATAAGCAAACACCCACAACTAAACACTGAGCTGAAAAACAATCCAGATGCAAAGAGACAGGACAAGACCAGTTTGCAGAAACAATAGAGACAACTGACCTGAACAAGGAGGAACTAACAGCCCCCCCAGACTGTTAGCTGGGAATACAGTATACCTGACCTTGGTGAACCCCATGAATATGGGTCCCAGCCAGAAGGCCTCAGCAAAGTCTAAAGAATTTCAGGCAGGGATCCAGTATGTATTCCTGGTCACAAATGACCTTGTGGGCACATGCCCCATGGAGGGATACTCCTTTAACCTAGAAACAGGAGAGAAGACCTTTTCCCCACTTCAAATGACTTGACAGATTTAGATGACCCTCATAGATGGCATCACCCTGTAGTGAGATAGTCCTTCTGTAGCACTGACCACACCCATTGGGGGGTGGAGCCATGGGCGGAAGGGACCTGTGGAAGGAGGTCAGAGGGGGCCAGGAAGGTGCTCTCTTTCTGGCGTGACTCGGACAGGAGAGGATCGGGTTGAATTTCCTGGTGTTCATCTGTCTAGGTTGTAGGTTATTTCTCCCTGAATAAACATCTATTCGCCCTATTTGTTTATCCTGATCCTTATTTACCGCAATATCACCCTACATGTGGACTGAGGGGTATGGGAGGGGAGGTTGATTTGGGTGCATGTAAGGGGAGAGAGAGGTAAAGATGGAGGGAGAGAGGGCGGGAGGGAGGAGGAAGTAAGGGAAAGAAAACTTGGATTGACATGAAAATAAAAATTAAAAAAAGAAAAAGCTCATGTGGAGGTTTTTGTTTGTTTGTTTGTTTGTTTTTGTTTTTAATTAGGGGAAAGGGAATGGGAAATGGCAGAAGGGACAGGGAGAGACTGGCCTCTCGGACAGGCGCAATAGTACAGAAAGGTGGATGAAGGAGGGTAGACAGAGGGACAGGCAGAGAAACAGAAAGAGAGAGAGGAGGAACAGAGTGAGAAAGAGATAGGTGGGCAGGACCCTTTAAAAAGGGAACATAGTGAATGTGCACATGTGGTGCTCTTAGTGGCTGTAGCTGTGCACATAGCCTGTCAGAACCCGAAGGACAAGTCAGTAAAGATGTCCAAATACTAACAGTTACAGCAAAAGTACTTAAAAGCTAAAAATTAAAACTGGAATATGAACTTAGGCAGACAGATCAGTCAGTAAATGTCTTGTTGTAGAAGCATGTGGATCTAAGTACAATCCCTTTTATGCAGTCACACTGAAACGCAGGGACAGTATTGCACATGTTAATCCTACACTTGGTAGGTAGAGATGTTTGGGGCCTGTTGGCCAGCCAGCCAGTGCTTCTAGGCTGGTTGTTTCTTTTTGAGGCTATGTGTTTAGTGAGTTAGATGATAGACAGTAGATGATTGATTGATAGATAAATAGATACATACATACATGCATGCATAGGTACATAGATAGATAATTGATGATTATAGACAGATAAATGATAGGAGATGATAGATAGATAGATAGATAGATAGATAGATAGATAGATAGATAGATGATAGATAGATGAAAATAATTAAGGGGCAGACAAGACATCTCCATGAGTAAAAATGCTTGACATAGATTCCTGACAGCTTGAGTTAGATTTCCAGAACTCTTGTAATGATGAGAGGAGAGACTGACTCCTCATAGATCTCCCCTCACTTCCACATGTATCCCCTTCCCTACACACACCCCATTCACAGGGTAGCATGTTTTAGGAAAACAAGATGATAGTCCTGACCTAAACACACACACACACACACACACACACACAGAGAGAGAGAGAGAGAGAGAGAGAGAGAGAGAGAGAGAGAGATATTCACTACATATGGATACACAGAGAGGATGACACAGAATACAATTAGGCCAGCAGAATGGAGGAAGGGGCTGCCTTGGCTTTTAAAATCAGAAAAGGAACATGGATCATCACATATTAAGATTAAAAGTAACCACTCCAAGCAATTAATGTTTAACAGTGGTACTTGTACAAGTAGGGTGAAAGACAAAAAAGAGGACACTTGATCAGTCATTACTTGGAGAGGGTGCCACAAATGCTCAGAAAGCTGAGTTTGCATAAACTTTGCCTACTATAAAATTTCAGCTTGCAGGTGTATGTATTTTGACACATCTATGCCTGTGTTTTTCTGTCTCAGGAAAAAGGCTTCAGCCAGTTACCCAGTAAGCTAAAAAGTGTTGGAGTCAGTTACTTAGAGCTGATCCAGAGTTCTAGAATTTTCAGTTCCTCAGTTCACTAAAATCCAGCTGGTGAAAGAAATGAACAACTCCCATTGTTCTAAGGCAGACTTTGCTTCTCTCCAAATAATACAACATGAAGTCACAGTCTCTATAGACAACACCTGCTCTTCCAGTATGGCCAGTATAATTTGTTACTTTTAAAGAAGTAAAATTTTCTTCAATTGTTTAAAATTTTATTGAGGGGGAGGTAATAAGTTAGGAAATATAGAAACAAGGACATTTGCACTATGAATCACCATTGCTACAGTATATAGCCATAGTTTGTTCATCAACAGACACAGAATAAAAACAAAACATTTAATGAGTTTGATTTTTATTCATTGAAGAAAGATGAACTGCAGGAAAAAAAGTTTAGATCATTCCAAACAAAGTATGATTGACAATAACATTCATTGTAAATCAATTTGTTAACTCAAGTTAGAAATGATCATTATTACAAATATATCCAACAATTTCTCTTAAGTTATCTAGTACAGAAAGATTTATTCAATTTTAAGAGGAATTTTTGGGGTTAATGTATTGTCTTATCCATAGTGTAATGAATTTTTTAATTCAAACTTTAAAGGAATTTTAAATTAAAATAGCATTGTTCAGTGATTTGACTTGGCTCAAACCCTATTAAAAAGCATTTCAAATTTAATAAAGAAGTCTCTTGCACTCTAAACGTGTCTTTTCTAGTGCCTCACACCCTGCATTTATAGAGAACAGAATATGTACTTTGCTTATCCTGAATTACCATAGACTGTTAGTTAGCCAGCAGGTGGAGCCATCACGTGCCTAAAACAGAAATCATAATGTAAATGTCATCTGTCCTCAGAGCCCAAGTTTGTTTTACTTTCTTCACTAAAGTCTATAAATAAAGGAAGTAATACCTTCAAAAAATAAAAAAAAAGAAAAAGAAAGTTACTGAAATCAAAGCAAAAATATCTGTTATATATGTGTGTCTGTAATGTAACTGCAGGTTTTCAGACAATGGCAATTGTCTGTAGACTGGATATCAACTTTATGGGATTTATTTTGGTCTGCAACTTGTGAAACATTGGAATCATGAAATTCTAATTTCCTCAGGAACCTCATTGTGAAAAAAGACTCAGGACTCAGGAACTGACAATGTGGGAGGGTTTTAAATATGGGAATATTCACTATCTGGCTTAGTTATATTATTTAGTTTTGCATATATTTGTCTTCTTTCAAAGTCTGTTTCGACCTCTTAGGTGCATTATTAAACATATATTTTCTTTATTTTTCAAAAATTAGTCAAACAAAATAAATATGATTTAAGATTTCATTATTTTGTCATTTTCCTTTTTGTATTATTTTTTCTCTTCTTTTTAAGAATAATGTTACTATGACTCCCAACCTGGCCCAGAACACACCGATATAGATGAAGATTTCCTAGGATATCAGAGAGATCTGTCAATCATGACAACAGAATGCCTGTCACTAGATATGTTGATTCAATTAATTGGCTTACTGAGGATGAGAGACTGACCCTTGCCAGTTCGGGTATCCAGGACACAGTGCCTGGTGGTCAGCCAAGCAACAGAAGAAATTTCTCATCAAATATATCTTTTTGCATCAAAGTCAACTGATTTTCAAATATGAGAAATATTATCTTCCTCACCATTGAGTCTGTTTTGACTCATCAAAGATCCAGGGAAAAATACTGCCTTATTCTGCACATGGTGAAACCCAGGCTGACAGAGATAAATGAATGTATCACTATGGAAAGCTGAATCCACCTTATCCACGCATGGTGGCAGTGGCCTGTGATAATTGTACTTAGAAAGTGTAGGTGTGTGTTTCAGGATTTCAAAGTCATCCAAGATAAAAATTGTCCATGGGGTATGGTGGGAAGACCAAAGAACAAATAGGGGCTATTCTTCGTTCAGAACAGTGTCCATAATCTTCCCCAAACCTCTAGGGAATTCAGGGCATTGTCACCAGCAATTGTTAGCTAGGATATTTACCACCCATCTACTTATTCTTGTTAATATTTCCTGACTAAGGTATCCCAGATCATTTTTGTGTCCAGATGCATAGTGCTCAGAGAGAGAAATTTCCCTGAATTTGGAAGAATTATCCACAGGCAAAACTGAGCTCCCTAATTGCATATGCAAAACCACATGTTCAGTCCTAAAATGATATATACATAACCAAGAGAAGTGGACTGTATTGGTTTTATTTGTATGTTTGGGCATCCATATTCAGAAGTGCTTAACAAGAAAGGAATTTAAAGGGAAGCATATGGGAAGGGTTGGAGAAAAGTCGGGAAGCTGTAAATTGTTATAATACATTTTAAATAAAAGTTATGAGAATACATTTTAAATAATGAAGATGACTAGAAATATAGCTTAGTACTCAAGAGCACTCGTTGTTATTCCAAAGGACACAAGTACCATTTCCAGAAACCATAACATATAGCCATCTTCTGTAACTTGAGTTTCAAGGGAGATGCTGCCCTACCCCAGCCTTTGCAGGTACTGTGCCCAGGTGGCTGGAGGAAAACAGCCATATACATTAAATAAAAAAAATTAAAAATGAAATTCTCTACAATCGTGTCACAGCCCTGTCATAGACATCCGGTAGACCTAGTTAAGATTAACTCCTGATCCTGCATGGAAGCAAACGTGACCTTCCTGTGAGGCATCATGTTCAGAGGTTAAACTTAGCCATATTCTGAGGTTGAAATAGCTCACAAGGACTGGTTGTCTAAGAACAGAGTCCAGGGTGCAGATGTGTGAATTGTCCTTGATGTTTTCTGTATTTGTGTCTTCTGTCCTTTGTATGTGTGAGATTCATAGACTCTGATACATCTTTAAAAAATATTGAGAAATTTTATACTGTATGTTATAATTTATGGTCCAAGAGATAGATTTTTCTGTGTAAGTCTTCATCTGTCTTAGTGGCTGCACTTGCATTCTGCTGTCCCTATTTAAATTGCTTGAAGTATGTGCTTGGGCCTGTTCCTAAAAGAGACTTAAGGATAGTATCATGCATGGGATGGAATATCTGTTCTAGATTGTCTTCTTCTTGCAGATATTTTCAACTTGGTCTTTTGGGCATCTTCCCCACCCTGCTGCCAAATAAATCACACACAGAGGAATATTCTTATTTGTGAATACCTGCCCTTCCTTAACGTGGCTTGTTTCTAGCTAGTTTTTCTTATCTTTAAATTTCCCCCATCTACCTTTAGCCTCTGGGATTTTTCTATTCCTTACTTCTGTGTATCTTACTTTCACTCTTGCTCTGTTTTAGACTATGTGGATGTGCCTTGCTTTTCTTATTCCTTCATGTCCCCTGCTGAACTTCTCATATTTATTCCCTCTGCCTTCCAGCCCTGCCTATCCTTTCCTCTGCCTTGCTATTGGTCAGTCAGTACTTTATTAGACCATCAGGTGCTCTACACATGCAAATTACCACAGCTTCACAGAGCTAAACTAACTCCACAGTAAAGAATGTAAATCATCTTTCCCATCATCATTTAATATATGTTCCATGGCATAAGAAAATTAAGATAACTTAAATAAATTTCCACAACATCACCTCTTTGAGATTAGCTCGTTCTTAAAGATACTTGGGTTCATTAATCATTTAAATATGTGGAGTGAATTCTTCCTGGGAAGACATATTAAGGCTATAACAGTTATATCTCTACAATTACAGAAAATGTTTCTGAGACAGCACTCTTTTGTTGATGCAGCTGTCTTTGGTTCCTAGCTTTATGTTTTCTAGGTCAATGAACTTACTTAGTCTTAATTTGCAAATTTAAACTTTAAATTAATTGGCTGTACCACCTCTGAGTTTTCAAATTACAATTTTGAGTCCTGTAGTCAACTAGCAATTGCAGTTACCAGTAAAGGAATTCTTGTGGAACATGTCTCCTGCATTCAAATCCAAATAGGAGGAATACTTTCTTGTGTACACTATAGCAGGAAATGGTAGGCAATCAGTTGCTGGATTTACCATGCAACTGGAAATTATCCAGAAGGTGGTAGCTTTAGTAATTTCATGAATTTCCAAGATTGGGATTGTGGTTGTCAGTCCTAAATGCCCTGTTGATTTTGTTCATTAAGTTCTTGAGTTACACTGTATTCCTCTTGTGGATTATTTTTCTGATTAGCCTCCTTCATCATTTTTATAATTCCTTTAATTACCAAATTCATTGGTTCACACTATCAAGGGACTTGCTCTTGGATGTGGCACAATTCTGCAATCAATCTTGGATAAATCTCTTTTTCACATGAAAGACAGGACTTTGAAACATGCTATCTTGTACTTTCTACTCACCATATCCTGTCACTCATGTCTACTTAGCCAATCAGAGACTCAGGAAGATCTGTTTAACTGAAGGGAGGGTTCTTCTAGGACCCAGAGTTCTGCTTTAGTTCCACTTGTGAGGAATTCTAATGTTTTGTGTGCACTTTTCTTTGGGCTCTGCTGTGGGTTGAGTGCTTGAAAGCCCACAACCTCCCATGGTAATATAGGACCCACTGTCCCAGAAGGGAAGGAGTGGCTTGGAAAGGTGTGTGTGATTCCAATGTTCCTAGATTGAGAATTGCAGCAGCTGATGCTGAGCCCCGGGGAGCTGTTCCTTCCCCAACTGGGTGGGAACCAGCAGCCAGAAACTGGTTGTGCTTGCTTCTTGCCTAGTGATGTGCATCCTATATCTGCTTGTCCTTTTTCTTCCTTGCAATTCCATTGGGCAGGGGAACAGACTTTGATCACATCACACTGTTGGAATTTGCCTGTTCATAGTGTAATGGCAGAGCATCTTGATCCAGACTGTGAATAGAATATGCCTGATTTTGACATTCCTTTGAATTGCTGATAACTGTTGTGCTGGATTGTCAGCATGGAAGACATATGTGCCCAATTCAGAGAGAGCTCATCTCTCTAGTATGTTCCAGAAGTTCTGAACTTTTAATATTTAACATTTAGGTTCAGGATTTATCTGGAGTTAATTGTATTGAGCTTGTAAATTGTATCTCTTATGGACAGCAGTAATCCACTACTAAAGTGTTTTGTAGAGAGTATAACAGATGACATAAAAACATACCATATCTTAGGAGAGAGACATTAAGTCACATAAAGTATAATTTAGTTAATTTAGGGCTGCTTCCTGAATAGCCCAGAATTCTTTGACCTATATGCTAACCACACCTATTAGAAATTGATATGTTAAGATGTAAATGTTTTTTCATCAGGATTAAAAGCATTTGAGCTGCATTTCCATAATGAAAGAGAAAATCCTGATTTTACAACCAGTGAAATGCCAACTGAACATCAAAGAACAGTCCTCTAAAGTGCTGTTCAAGGTTCATAACAGGGTTGAACCAAACAATAAATCCTGTTGTAAGTTAAAGTTTAATTTATTCTAGAACAGTATATCTCCAGGTTTTCTGAAAAACGGATGGGAGGAAAGGCCAGGTTTATTGATTGATGTCACTTGAACCCTGTCTGTAGCATAACAAGTCATTGCCCTCATTATCTTCTTGACTAAACAACCTTAATTCTTGGATTGCTAGTCTGTAGCATCGCAGAGTTCTAAAATTACCAGTCTATACAACATAAGGCTTTGTCCAAGGCCCTGAACAAAAAAAAAAAAAAAAATCATAAAGGATTTTCATGTGGAGCATGGCTTCTTGTTTCAGAACCTAAGAAGAAAAACAGTGCACTGTATACACTTCAGGGAAAAACACTCTAGGCAATGGTGAGATTACAACTTGCAGCTTAAGGCAGTGAGATTCATGGGTCTCCATTAAAAGAAGGGCATGATGGTGTAGGTTGAGTGGCTTTCTGGGTTATTTTCCCACATGTATTCATTCCTTCCATGTGAATGACAACACAGAATTGGTGTGTGTGCAATGTAGGGAGGGAAGCTTTCACTACTCGGTGTTCAGGTTCCAATTAGGGTGATCTCCTGTATTGATGTTTAGAGTCAGAAAACACAGATGTTTATGATTCATAATAGTAACAAAATTATAGTTAGGAGGTAGTAGTGACAGCTATTTTATAGTTGTTAGGTTGCCAGAACAGGAAGAACTAACTGTGTTACAGTGACACAGCATTAGGAAACTTGGGAACCAGTTGTTTAGATTAATGAGTCCTAGGGCTCAGGCTTGCCTCACACTATCTAATTGAGGAGTTGTTTGTAATTTTATACAGCTGATTAATCCTGGGATGACAGTTTACATTGCGTCCAGGCAGGACATTGAGTATTGTGTGAAAAGAAAAAAATACCACAGTGAACCTGCTACTTCCAATCCCTCCAGCATTTATGGTGGACTTACCCATGAAGATGGACCTGTGTATGAATGGTGTTCACTTACCAACTGTAAGGCAGTGGTGGTAATAGAACAAAAAGGGAGGGGTAAGGAGGAGTTCAGATTCCCTGCTTTTGTGGTAGTTGACATTAGCACTGAGAAATGAGGCAATCATTTTTTTTTATGCCAGAGCTTTTACAGTTGAGTATATATCATATTGTGTAAATGTACCCCATTTCTTTTAAAATCAGTTCTCCAGTTAAGGGAATACTTGGTTCTTTCCAGTTTATGGTTATAATGGATAAAACCTTGGTGTTCATTGTGGTAGAAGGGAACAACTTTTGGGTTTATGACTAAGGGTGGTACAGCTGGACATTGACATAAATATACTCTCAGTTTTCTGAAGAATGATGATACTTATTTCCTTAAAGGCTGTATTAAATTGCACTTTTAAAAGGAGTGGAGGCTTGTTGTCCTTGCTCACCTTCCTTACCAGCATGAGCTGTCACTTACATGTTTAATATTTACCATTCTCAAAGTTGTAAGATGGAATCAAAAAGTAGTTTTCATTTGGAATTCTCTGATAGCTAATTGTGTCAAACATTCCTTTAACTGTTTCTTAGCTACTTGTCATATATCTGCTCAGAAATCTTGGCTTACATACATATGCCATTTTTTATTTGGATTATTTACATTTTTAAATGTAGGCAGGTGTTTTGTTCTACCTGCAGCTCTCCAATAAAGACACTGAGGCTTATATCAATTATACATGGCTCTAGCTTATTACCAACTAGCTCTTCTAACTTAAATTAACCCATTTCTATTAGTTTATGTGATGCCCAGGGTTCATGACATTAGCCTGTTCATCTTCTCTTGCTACCTTTTTGTCTGGTCCATGACTTCACTGACTCCACCCTTTTTTCCTGAATTATCCTAGTTTGGTCCCGCCACCAATCTCTTCATGCCCTGCAATAGTATTTTGAGCTCGGTTTTAACGACTGAGAGTAAAACAAATTCATATTATACAGAAAACATTTTTCACAGCATACAACGTTTAGAATTTTTTAGTTCTTTATTTCACCTCTACTGGATGTGGAGTTGTTAAAAAATTTCCCCCATTTCTTAAGCTGACCTTTTGCCTGATAGAGTGTCCTTGGTCTTACACGATCCTTGCAGTTTCATGGTGTCCCATTTATTAATTGTTTTTCTATTCAGAAAGTTGTCCCCTGTGCCAATGTATTCAAGGCTTTTCCCCACTTGGTCTTGTTTCTGCTTCAGTGTGTCTGATTTTCCGTTGGGGACTTTCACATGCTTGACTTGAGTGTTGTGCAGGGGGATCTATATGAATCTATTTCAATTCTTCATGCAAAAATTCAGTTTCACTGGTACAATATGTTGAAGGTGCTGTGTTTTTTTCCCATTTTGTATTTCTTAATTTCCTTATCAGAAATCAAGTGTGCACCTGTGTTTTGATAGATGCTAGAGTCTTTAATTCCATTCCATTGTTGAACATGTCTGTTTCCCTGACAGTGCCATGGTATTCCTTAACGGATGTTTTACCTATATTTTTTTGTTATTCATATGAAGTTTCAAACTCTACTTTATAAGTCTTTGATGAAGTGTGCTGTAATTTTTATGGGTATTGTGGTGAATTGTAAATTGTTGTTAGTGGGATGTCCTTTTGACTGGCTTAATGCTATTGATCATGAGTATTGGAAATCTTTCCATCTGCTCATATCTTCTTCAAACTCTTCCTATACATAAATCTTTTTATCATACATTGTCTCACTTGTTTGTTAAGAATTTCTCTTTTTGTGTGTGTCTTTTGTCTTATTTTTTTTATTTATTTTATATAACCAAGTCCATTTAAACGAAAACAACCATTTATAGGCAATGTTTGTGAATTTGGGCGTTGTTCTTTCCAAACTACTTCCTGCTGGTAAGGGGCACTGTCATGGGAGATTCGAAGAAGTTTCACAAATCCTGGCTGCAGACTGTAAGGCTGCTTTATCCAGCTGTTTTGAAAGTAGGATCACCTAAGTCCTCTTTTTAGGTGGTCTGGCTTGATCAAACCACATTAGTCTGGAAGGAATCCACAACTTTTCATTTTCTGTGGAAACAAAAATAGAAATCCTTTACCCCAGTAACTTGTTCTTCAACTTAAATTTTGGAGTGAAAGCATTTTTTTTTTTTTTTTTTGGTAATTTAATTTATTATTTTACATGTTGATCCCAGTTCCCTCTCCCTCCCTCCATCCCTCCCTCCATTCCTCCCTCCCTCCTTTTTTCCCTTTTACACCCTCTGCCCTATCACATGCTCTCTAACCACCCTCCCCTCCCATCCCTCACCCCAATTCCATATGTAGGGGAATGCCATCCAGTTGGGGTCATGTAGATCTGACAGGTCATTTGAAGTAGGGACTAGGGCTTCTCTCTTGTCTCTAGGTTAAGGCAGTTATCTGTCCATGGGGGATGTGTTCCCTTTTGTGCACCAGGGATACATCCTGGCTCCATTGTCTGAGGTCACTTAGACTGCTCCGTCCTTCTGGTTGAGACCCATATTCAGGGTGGCCTGTGTCAGTCCCATACTGGCTTCCCAGTTATCAGTCTGGGTGCCCATTAGATCCAGAAAGAGGAGTTTTTAAAGCAAAGCTGGGAGGTATTGGGGAAGGCTAACTGTTCCGAATCTGGGGCTCTGGTAATCATCCCAGGTTATAAATATCAGACCATAAACATCTGCTTATCTCAGTTCCTGTAGTCTGGTTCATCTCAGTTCCTGGGGTGAGTGGAACAGACTGCTTGTTAAGCAATTTTCTGTTTTACCAAGATAAGGCTCAAATAGAGTTTTAAGTTGTAAGTAATTCTACAAGAGTATGTGACTCAAGGCTGGCTGTGACTCGAGTGCAGCTCCCAACATCTCCCCCTATTTTATTATTTTTTCTGGAGGGTCTGTCTTAAGCTATGTGGTGGGCTCCCACAATCGATACCCTGGGGATGTGCTTGTCACTATGTGACGAATGGGTAGGACCTCTGACTTAGGCTACATAGGGTGCATGCACCTTCAGGACTCAAGGACATGGTCAAAAATCAGGCAAGAAACTCAGGCAAGAGGAGTGGGATCCTGAGAGAGGGCCCTTTGCTACTCCCTTCATTGAGGGACCTACAGCCAAATAGGAGGGCCTGCATCTGATTTGTGACACCATGATATTTCTGTCATTGACATCTCCATATTTGAGGGAACCAGGTCCTCTGTTGTTCGAGTCCTGTGAAATCAAGTCCTTGTCTAGGGGGATCAGAAGTGGCATTGTCACCATCCTCAAAAGGTTCCTCAGCGGAGTTCTATTCCTTTACCAAAAGCTGATGATAGTGTAAAGAAATAGGTTTTTCAATCATGGATACAATTTGAGTTTTGATCAATCAAGTTAATTTCTGGAATGCACTAGGCCCAAATGTCAGCAATAATCCTACAAATTGTCCCAGGAAAGAAGGAACCAAGGGAGAAAGCCAAGCGGAGGTGGAAAACCATTTTTTATACCAGGACTCGGTTTGTCCCCACTGTCCTTTACATTCCTCAAGACTTTTCTGTACTATATCTAAGCTGTCTTCCACTAAGCCACTCTTACCAGCATAAAAGAAACATTCCTCTTTGAGTGCTGCACAAATTCCTCCTTGTTGTAAATACAATAGGTTTAAGCCTTGCCTGTTCTAGAGAATGACCCCTGAAAGAGAGCCAGAAGGGGGGTAGTTATGCTTCCAAGGTCTCAGGGCTGGTTTTCCTCTGTTCCACACATCTCACCAAATAGTCTGGCAGTCACTGGGCCTCATCTTCTTCCTGCCAGAAAACACAAATTTGCCAAGCCCCCTCAACCCCATATTAGGACAGGGTTGGGTTCTTTCCATAATCTCGTGCATGGATCTTTCCATTTGACTTGAGTAAATGTCTCTTGAGTTCCATCATATTAGAATCTGTCTGCCACAGATTGCTCATAGGTATCCATATTCAAAAAATTTAAAATGAAGAGTGCATGATTTAGAATCATGTGGAGACTGGGGACATGAATCCCTTCTCCTAATAAGTTGCATTTTTAAGGAGCTATGAGGATGCTCCACAATTCTTTGCTCTTGAGTATTATAAGAAATGCCTGTTATATGATTTATTTTTTATTGGGCACAAAACATTGAAATGCTTTATTAGTATATCCAGGACCATTGTCTGTCTTTATAATTTTTTGGAACTCCCATGTAAGCAAAACATTTTAAACAGTGACTTATCACATGCTTAATGGCTTCTCAAGTTTTTGCAGTGGCCATTAAGAAGCCTGAATATGTATCAACTGTCAAATGAACATACTTTAATCTGCCAAATTTTGCAATATGAGTAACATCCATTTGGCATAAATGATTAGGAAGCAGGGCTGAGGATTTACTCCTGTATTAGTTACTGGTAAATATTGTGGGCACACATCACTTGCATGTTCCTGAAGCCTTTTCAATCACAAATATAGGGGAATTTCAGGGAGAGGTGGAGGGGATCACATGTCTTGCCTCCAGTAGTTCTTTAACTAGATGGGAAGCCAAAAGAAGTTTTTCTGCGGTTCAGAGTCATTGTTCCATCCACATTGGATGTCAGAAATCCATGCAATGGGAACGGGGGCTGGCAATGCAAAAGCAACCCTCCTTAAAATGGCTAAATCATTTTCTATCTCCTTGAGTGTCTAATGGGAGTGTGGCCACAGAGCAAACTTTTCCTTGCTCCAGCTTACCTGTCACTTGTTGTTTGTCCCAGCCCATTTTACATATCATTTGGAGAGCTTTGTCTCTTGGCGGAGTGCCTTGGGTGAGGGTTTGGGTAATAAGGACAACTCCCATCTCATGTAAGAGGCCCCATCCCCACAATTTAGGGGAGAGGCCAGCCAGGATATAGGCCTGGAAGTAACCTGAATGGCCTTCAGCATCTTTCTACTTAAACCAAACTGTTTCCTTATACTATTACTATTTTGATGATGAAATCTATGTGACTGCTGAGCTAATTCTACCTGAGATAAAGGGACTGTCATCTGACTCATTACTTTACCAGTAGAACGGGAAGGTTTGAATGAGCTCTTATATGACCCACAAAGCAATATGCCTTTATTTGATGAATGACACTATGCTCAAACAGTAATTTAACCTGATTATTACTTTCAGTGTATGGAACCATCTCTGTAAATTGAAGAGGTCTGAAAATATAATGACTAACAGTATATAAGTTAGATGAATCTTTCATTAGAAGCTGAAAAAAAGATTGCAATAGCTTGTAACTCAACTATCTGAGCTTAACCTGGATCTGTCTGTACTACATATTCTATTCCCATCAATAAATAACATAAGCTGCTTTTCCATCAGAACAACCATCAGGAGAAACTAACATAGCATTTTTTTTAAACAGGATTACTCTTTACAATTTTAGGGAATACAAAAGGATGTATTAGTACAAATTGTAATGTCTATGAACTGATTATCAAATTTTTCCAAAAACTGAGCAAACCTGATGGACCAAAAATTATAAATAATAAAAGCTTGAAAACTTAGGCCCTAATTATATATATATAGAAATAAAACTTCTAATGATAAAAGAAAATTAAATCCTTAAATCAGGAGTGCCAGGGCTGGCCCCTGAGCCCACTCTCAGAAAAGGGGAGGTAACTACTCACCATCTAAGTAAACATTCTTTGCCTGTTAATTGCTGGTTATAACGATTTAGAAATAACTATTAACTTAATATTTGGTATAGGGAACATGTATTATGCTTAGTTATCTGGCAAAATATCTCTTAGTCTAAATACAGCATTTTGTACCATACAAGCTACTGCTTTAAAATAAGGATTTAACACTTTAACTGAGGCAACAGGTAAATGCCACCATAACAATAGTCGCCTTTGCCATAAGACAGAAAGAATTCTGACTGTGCTGTGTGGGAAGGACATAAGCCTCCCATGGTCCTGCATAGTCAATATAGCATATCTGCTGATGCTGGATTGCATTCTCCAATTGTAAGAGAACTTGTCTACTCTCTTCTGTTAGCTGTCTTGGTGAATTGGGATCACTATCTCCTTTCAGGATATTGCTTTAAGGTTTCAAATCACCAGTAGGTGCTTCTTAAAAAAGGATGCAACCATTACAATATTTCCTAAATAACTTCTGAAAATCATTCAATGATTATAAGCTATCTTTTCTAATTTCTAATCTTTGAGGCCTAATTTCTTTAGGATGTAACATAAGTTCCAAATACTTTTGAAAACTTTCTACTTTGACCTATAAAGCTTTCATTAGCTGACCTGGTCTCATTTGCATTTTCACTGACACCTTTCTAGGTGCAGGGGGTGGGGTGGGGTAGGGAGGGGCTACAGGGTCCACAGTTCCCAGAGGCTTTTTCTCAATAGCTGACAAGGTCTCATTTGCATTTTCACTGACACATCTCCAGGTGGGGCCTAACAGAGCCTGCAGTTTCCAGAGGCCTCCTTTTAATAGCTTTTCTCAAATCTTATATAAAACTCCATTCTTTCGATTTCTTTTTTAACCACCAAAATTTAGGAAGATTTCTTTATTCTCTCCTCTGTTAAACTCTTCTGAGACATCCATACAGATTGCTCTGGCTCTCAGGCCATTCTGGCTTTGACCATTTCCTATTGTTTCATTCTGCAAGACAGTGATGGGAGATGCAGATCTCCAACCCTTTCAATTAAGATATGACCTGATATCTCTCTCTCTGTGTACTGTTTTTTTTTGTTTGTTTGTTTGTTTTTTGTTTTTGTTTTTTTTTTTTTTTTTTTTTTTTTTTTTTTTTTTTTTTTTTTTGTATATCCCAAGCAATTCAAGTAGTACCTATTGTTGGGATTCACAAATTCACATATTAACAATCACACTTCAGACACCCACCTGTGTGGCCATACCATACATAGATAGCATACATACATTTTTCAGCTCTCCATTTCTTTAGAACAAGATTATTTTGTTGAAATAAAACATCCTTAATTGAAATCACTTATAATATGGCTGCTATAGATAACCCTTAAATTATGAGCATTCAAAATCTGAACAAATTTCAATAAATTCAGCAGTTTCTGACAGGCTGTATCAATTTTTCCATACACCTGGCTGGGTGTTAGCCACAGCAGTAGTCCCTAATGTTTAGAGCCTCCTTAAGTAGTCTATTAAGATCCTCACCCACATTTTGCAATATCAGGGGATGAATATCTGGTCCTTCAAGAAAAACCTAATGACAATTTTTAGAAACAAAAGCAAAGAAACTTGCTAACTCTTTATATGAAAGTCTAATTCCTGTTTCTCGAAATGAAGCCTTGAAGTCTCTAATGAACTTCACTCCCTTGGACAAATATTGACCCATTATTACTGAACAGAATGATTGGGAAATCACCAGAAATCACCGTGATCATGAGCAGTGAGGACGGATTCCAAATAGCCTTGTTGCAGCTCGCAGGTCTGCAGGTCCTGCACTCTTCTCTGTGCCCACTACCGACTTTCTTCAGGGTTGGGGGACTCCTTTTTGTAAAAGCCCTACCTCAAGCAGGATGTTTGGCATCAATTGCTCCCACCAGCAGGGCCTAGTTATTTGTGGGTCAAGGTGGGCTAGAACCTGAAAATAATGGGAGAGAAAGAAGGAACAAGAACAAGCAATGCTTGTCAAGGCCTAAGTTTATTAGACACAAAGAGGATTTTTTAAAGCAAAGTGGGGAGCAATCGGGGAGGGTAACTGTACCGACTCTGGGGCTCTGGTTGTCCCAGGCCATAAACATCAGAATATGAACATCTGCTTTTCTCAGTTCCTGGTGTATGGTGCATCTCAGTTCCTGCGGTGAGTGGAACAGACTATTTGCTAAGGAGTTTTCTCTTTTAGCAAGATAAGGCTCAATTAACGTTTTAAGGTGTAAGTAATTCTGCAAGATTCTGTGACTCAAGGCTGGCTCCCAACACACTCATTACTTTAACAACATAGAAAGCCTCATTGAGATGATTGATGTCCTTAACTCCAATCCTACACATTTCCTTTGCATAACATAAAGCAATTCATATTGTAGGAAACTCACAATATTAAATATTCACAGATGAAAACATGTTTCGTTAAAGGGTTCGTTTAATGTCAATTATTTGATGTCAGTGCATGGATTTTGTGTCTGATCACACTTGTTCCCAAGAATGTTAGACCCTTGAGTTATTCTTGAAGCAGGAAATACAGAATGTTCTCATAATCCTGACATAGGTCCTGGCAATGAACTTTCCATATATTTTCTTGTCCGTATCTCCAACCCTGTACATATCAGACATCCTTTGTCTATCATCTTGATATGAAGTGATAGGGAAGAACTCATGAAAGAGAAAATCAAAATCATGCAAACAATTTGATGGAGATTTTAGCCTTCAAACTTTATTTTCAACAAACAAAATGGATTTTTGTTGAACAGGGTCTTACTAAGTTCACTAGACACAAGATAAGTGACAAATGTTTCAGTCTTTCTGATGTAATCTGCAACCCAAGAGAGAGAGAGAGAGAGATCATGAGAGAGAGGGAGATGAAAGAGAGATAATGGGAGTAAAAGAGACATCACCCCAAGCTTCTCCACCTTCTGGTTTTATGCTCTGTACCAAAGGCACTGTATATAAAGCTGGGGGAGAACCCTCCCCTATTACTGGTGGCTATGTCTGAAGCTCTGATTGGCTGAGTAACAGGACTAAATGAGCAGAAAATGCAAAGAACTTGAGGGCAGTGTTTGGATCAGGGCTACCAAATATTTTAAACTCTTTGTATAGATACAGAAGCCAGTAGGGTTTCCATGCAACAATCTAGGCTCCGTGGGTATGCCAGTGTTGTTTTAAGTAAGGCTTCTTCCTTCTTGCCAGGAATGATATGGGGAGGAAGGATTCAGGAGTTGGTGGGATCGCTTTTAGGAGGAGGTGTGGTTTACAAGTTCCCCTTAGGTGCCATTCTGTAGAGCATCACTTTGTGTAAAGCCTCAGCATTAACATTGAGCTGCATGTGGAGAGATGCTGGTTCAAGTCCTGCCAGTGTTAGGTAGCACCATTAAAAGCACTGCACTATGGTGTAAATGGGGACATTCCACTGGATTCACCTCAGTTCAGACTTCACCCAAAAAAAGGCCTATCATTGCCTCCCCAGAGTAGTGGAAAGGAACAAGGTCTGCAGAGAAATTTGGGAGCATGGTCTAAAAGGAGGAAGAGTTAGGAGAAAGAGAAGAGGAGAAGATGGGAGAGGAGAATAAGAGACATCAAGAAGACTGAGTTTTGGAAAGAAGAGAGAACAACAAAAGAGATACCATATTAGATGGAGATATTTTAGGTGTTATTATGGGAGATTACATTCTCCCAAGATAACTATCTCCTAAAATTTGTAATGAGAGCATTTGTTTCCCCTAACCAACTCATAGCCAAATCTCTGGAAGTTTGCCTACCCAATATAAGATTTTATAGTTTGTGGAGAAACAGTTCAAAGACTTCTGCCTATGAATGCTATCTCTCCTAAGAAGTACAGCTATGGATTAAAAGACAATAAGACTCACAATTATTCATCAAAAGATGAGTTTTCCATTGTTAACTTTCTTCAGGAAGGTGATAATCCATTTGTTAGAGTAGACTGAGGGATATTTGGATTGCAGTTCATCTCTTTTGTGGCAGCAGTCCAACATTAAAAATGAGACACCTAAAACCTTGCATACACAATGACGTTTCAGCATTTTATTATTCAACTCTGTGAAGAACTAAGGGATGAAGCAAGGAGTTTCACACAATCTTTTGGGACTCAAGTGAGAGACAAGTTGTGTCGACTATGGAAGACCATTTCATCATCTGATTATGGTATTATTTAATTATTAAAATAGGACATTAGATAATCAATGATCAGTGGATTATTGTTCAACAATGTGGGACTCAAGTATTTTAGACCATCTAAATATTAATTATGTGATTAAATTATTTAAATAAATGATGACAGCATTGTTTACAAGTCTGGTTTGTAGCCACCTTAGGGAAGTGGATTATGTGACATCCATTATTTGACTATTTAGTTATAAAAAACAATGATTATATCATCCATGACACATGGAATTTCATCCTACCTTGTGGGGTCAAGTGCCACAGATATTCTAATTACATAATAAAAGTATTTTAATTGACAATTCATGTTAATACCCAAGATAATGTAAATATTTGTATAATTAAGCAAACCATTATTCCACTATTCCATAAAGAGTCCTGTAAATCTCCCTCTTGGGCTGTTAATGTGCAATATCATCACAGTTTATGATTCATTGTTTCAATTGATGATGATTATGTCCTTCATGACTGGAGACTGGCCATTCTTCCCTGCCAGTAAAATGCTACATCACCTCTTTATTGTGACAGTTATTTAATTATTTAAATTATTTAAACGATGGACAATGACATCATCAATTATCATTTGGGTGCAAATATCTGTCAGGGACATGGTTAGAAAGATTGTAGACATGGAAATAGCAGGTTCTGAATGATCTATGCATCACCCAGATTACTAAGGATGTTGGATGATTGAGTCCAGAAGGTTGCACGGTGCCCTCCAAGAAGTACAAGGACTTCACCAAGGCCGGCACGGTGGCCTGGGTGTTGACTACCTACTCTTCCTCCACATCTTCACATCGGTTGAGATCTACCATGAGAAGAAGGAGTGGCACTAGGAGGTCGGCACCATCACCAAGACCTGGCAAAAGGATGACGACTCAGAACATGAAAGAACATCTCTCTCTCAGCTCTGCGGGTGATGCCTTTCCTGCAGCCATCTTTATAGCTGATAGCAACATTTTAGCAACTACTGCTATGCCAGGTATAGGCCCATCATCTCAGGTACTGCCACACCCCAACAGAGATTCAGGCACTGGGGATGATGTCAGGCTGACAGTGTTCACCAGGCAAGACAGTATGGTTATCTGATTATTAACTTATGGAATTCTAAAAACCCGTGATGACAGCATAGTTTATCATGTCTCCCATATCTGCCCAGGAATTGATGATACAAAAAGTTCAACTACTTACATATTTAAAATTGCTATTATTAAATTGTTTCATTATATAATCTGTGAACCCTGAAGTTTGGTGCCACCTTGTGTGACTCAATTGTGACACATGATTTAACTATCTGATTATTTCATTATTCAAATCTGTCTTTTACTACTCCAGGAAGAGTGGAGTCTGGAACCACCTTGTTGGTCTTAATTGTCTCTTGTGATTTCATTATTTATTTATTTAATAAATGGGGATATCATTTGTTATCTCTCTAGGAATGAATTACGAGGAATTATCTCATTCATTCATTTTTTTTGTTCAAATCTATGGTTAAAAACTCAATGATCTCTTCAGGTTTGAGCAATCTTGTAGAAGTCACATATAAAACATCCACTTGTTTAATTTTTACATTTAATTATTAAAATCTGTCATTATTTATTCAGGGATCACATGAGATTTGGGGCTCCTTATGGGAGTCAATCATGCCAGACCAACACAACATGTAATACTAAACTTACTTAACTGTGAAATTAGGAAATTAAATCTTAATTCATCATTTAATTAACATATTTAAAATAAAGGTGATGTTTTGGACCGTAAGATAGTTTGGAGTCAGATTTTTGGAGTTGATGATGTGACATCATCTCAGTACTTGACTATTTAGCTATTTAAATAGACCATTGCATCAGAAATAGTTTTACGAGGTTGGTGCCATCTTGTCAGAGTTAATATAAAACTCCAACTAATTAATTAGCAATTTAAGTTTTTATATACATAATTATTCCAGGAAGAGAACAGTCTGACTTCTCCATGTGGGATTTAATTATGCACTACCATGTCATCATTCAAATATTTTTCATTTTATATTAATTATTAAAATCGATGAAAATGTTGTCCTTCATTACTGGAGTCTGTCCATTCCTCCCTGGGTGTTAAATGTGTGGCATATTTAATTATCTAAGTATTACTCCTGGACAATCACTGGAGTTTGGTTCCATCCTATGAAAGTTGAGTATGCATGACTTTCAAATTATTTACTTATTTGATTACCTATATAATGCAGGTACCATCCATTATGGGTTTGGCTGCTGTGTGATTGACACATATAGGAGATTGGTATCAAAAGCAGTGCACAGAGAATGACAGACACTGGGATATTAATTGATTATTGATCACATAATAATAGATCTTTAACGATCCCTAAGCCTACACTTTCAAATGGATTTTCGCCTTCTTGAAGGAAGTTAACAATGGAAAACTCAACTTTTGATGAATAATTGTGAGTCTCATTATCTTTTAAACCATAGTTACTTCTTAGAAGTGAGAACATTCATATACAGAAGTCTTTGACCAGTTTTTCCACAGATTATATTCTCCGATATCAGGTAATCTTGAATTGGGTAACCAGTAATAGCTGTAGGCAAGCTTCCAGAGATTTGGCTATGACTTGGTTAGGGGAATGAGTTGCTGACATTAAACGTTTTAGGAGATAGTTATCTTGGAAGCTTTTCATGTCCAATGATAACACTTTATCGAAGCTGCTCTCTGGTATTTGGCCCATGATACCAGGATACAGAATGCAAGCATTGTTGCCAGGCAACCTTTATGATCCAACATTCTGTCACTTTCTAGTGCACCTCCCACATGCTAAAATTAGCATACCCAATGATGGACTAAATTTACAACCTCACTGATTTTCTCGCAAAAACGATGCAGGGCTCTTTTTTGAGTTATACATATTTACCAGTCTCTCAAGCTACAACAAACCTATAGTTATATAAGCATGAAAAGGAAATAGTCATAGATTTAAATAATTAAGATATAATGAAGAATAATTGAATAATGACATGGTGGTGTGATGGGAGATGTCATTCTGTATATGTTTCTCATACTGGTTAATAATAAAGCACTGTTGGCCAATAGGAAAGGAAGATAGGAGGGACTAGGAGACAAGGAGGAAATAGGAAGTAGGAAGGAGGAGTCAAGATGGAGAGTGTGAAGAAAGCAGTATGCCGCCGGCTCCCTAGTAAGAAAAATACATAGATCAACAGAAATGGGTTAATAATTAAAGACAGAGCTAGCCGATAAGAAACAAGTAACCGGGCCAACAGTATTGTACCAAATACAGAGTCTCTGTGTATTATTTGGGGCTGGCGGCGTGGCGGCGGGACAAAACCAGGAGGCAGAAGGCGAAAAAAACCATACTTGTTACAGTGGTGCATACTTAAATCCCACATGGAGAAGTCAGACTGATTTCTTGCTGGAATCATGATTTATTTAAAAATTATATTGATAATTAATTAGTAGGCGTTTTATATTGACTCTGACATGATGGCACCAAATTCGTAAAACTATGGCTGATGAAAGGATCTATTGAAATAGCTAAATAATCAAGAAATGAAATGGTGTTACATCATCAACTCCCAAATCTGACTCCAGAAGGGACTTATGGTCCATAACATCATCTTTACCTTAAACACGTTAACTAAATGATGAATTATTATTTATTTTCCCTATTTTACAGTTAAATAAGTAAGTGTAGTATTAGATGATGTGATGGTCTGGCATGACTGACTCCCACAAAGAGATTCAAAACTCGAGTGATCACTGAATAAAAAATGACAGATCTTCATAATTAAATGAATAAAAATTAAACAAGTGGATGGTTTTTTGTACGTGACTCCTACAATATTGATCAAAACTGAAGAGATCCAAAGTCCAAAAGGGACTTACGGTCTAGAACATTACCTGTATTTAAATACGTTAATTAAATGATGAATTAATATTTAATTTCCTATTTCCTCAGATAAATGAGTAATTATAGTATTAGATAATATGATGGTCTGGCAAGATGGACTCCATGAGGTGCCTCAAAACTCCAGTGATCACTGAATACATGCTGACAGATTTTCATAATCAAATGAGTAAATACTAAACAAGTGGATAGTGTTTTATTCATAAAGCCTAAAAGATTGCTCAATAGTGAAAAGACATTGAGTTCTTAATCATAGATTTGAACAAAAAAATTAATGAATAAAGACATAATTTCTCATAATTCACCCCTGGAGAGATAACAAAATGATATCAACATTGATTTAAATAAATCAATAAATAATGAAATCACAAGAGACAATTTAACACCAACATGATGGATCCAGACTCCACTCTTCCTGGAGAAGAAAAAGACAGATTTGAATAGTGAAATAATCATATAGTTTGATCATCTGTCATGCTTGAGTCACACAAGGTGGCACCAAACTTCAGAGTTCACAGATTATATAATGAAACAATTTAATAATTACATCTTTAAAGTAGTAAGTCGTTGACCTTTTTTATATCATCAATTCATGGGAAGACTGGCCAGATATGAAAAAGTATGGTGTAGTCAGGGAATTTTAAAATTCCATAAGTTAATCGTCAGATACTCACACTGTCTTGCCTGGTGAATTCTGTTTGCCTGGTATCCTCACCTGTGCCTGAATCTCTATTGTGTTGCTGTAGGATCTGAGGTAATTGGCCCATTCCAGGTTCTGGGTCATCATCCTTTCGCGAGGTCTCGGTGATGATGCCGATCTCCTTGTGCCACTAATTCTTATCATCATAGATCACAACCGATGTGAATGAAGATGTGTAGGAAGAGCAGGTAGTCAACACCCAGACCACCATGCCGGCCTTGGTCAAGTCCTTGTATTTCTCAGAGGGCACCATGCAATCTTCTGGACTCAATCATTTAGTATCCCTAGTCCCCAGGGAGATGCATAGATCATTCAGAAAATGCTCTGCCCTTGTCTACAACTTTCCTAACCTTGTCCCTGACAGATATTTGCATCCTAATGGCAATCAGTGATAGCAATGACTGTCATTTAAATAATTGAAAGAATTAATAAGTCAGTAATAGCTAACTGTCTCAATAAAGTGGTGATGTAGCACTTAACTGGCAGGGAAGCATGGCCAGACTGTAGTCATGAAGAATGCCAACATCATCAACTGTAACAATGAATCCTAAAATGTGATGATATTGCACATTAACTCCACAAGAGGGAGCTTTTGTGAAGTTAATGGAGGATTTTTGGTTTACATAACTATAGAGATATTTACATTAGCTGGGGTATTAACACAAATTGTCAATTTATATACTTTAATTCTGTAATTAGATGATCTCTGGCTCCAAATTCCAGGTGTCATGGACGATATAAACATTGTTTTATATATTTAAATAATCAAATTATGAGTTCATGTAGCATCATTCAGTTCCAGTTCCCTAAGGTGGCTCCAAACCAGACTCGAGAACGATGCTGTTGTGATTAATTTAAATATTTTAGCTATGTAATTCATAATTAGATTGTCTATAATAATTGCCTGCCTGGAATAATTGCCTGGAATCACAATGCACTGATCATGGATTATCTAATGTCCTATTTTAATAATCAAATAACAACATAATTAGAGGATGAAATGGTCTGCCATACTCGACACAATTGGCTCTCAGTTGAATCCCATATGATTGTGTGAAACTCCCAGGTTCATCCCTTATTTAATCTCAGAGTTGAGTAATAAAATGTTTAAATGCTGAAATGTCATTTTGTATGCAGGGTTTTTAGAAGATAGCACATATTTAATGTTGGACGGCTGCCTCAAAAGAGATCGACTGAAATCCAATAATCACTAAGTCTAATCTAACAAATGGATTACCACCTTCCTGAAGGAAGTCAACAATGACAAACTGACCTTTTGATGAATAATTGTGAGTCTTATTTGTCTTTTGTTCCATAGTGTGACTTCTTAGGAGAGAGAGTATTCATAAACAGAAGAATTTGAACTGTTTCTCCACAGACTACGTTCTCTGATGATTAGGTAATCTTGAATTTGGTAACCAGTAAAAGCTGTAGGCAAACTTCCAGAGATTTGGCTATGACTTGTTTAGGCAAATCAAATGCTGTCATAAATAGTTTTAGGAGATCTTTTTCTTGGGACACTGTAATGTCCCATGATAACACTTTCTTGATGATGCTCTCTGGCCCTTGGCCCATGATATCAGGATACAGAATGCAAGCAGGGTTGCCAGGCAATATTTATGAACCAACATTTTGTCACATTCTAGTGCCCCTCCAACATGCTAAAAGTAGTCTACCCACCGATGAACTAACCTTACAGCCTCACTGGTTTTCCCACAGAAACAAAGCAGGGCTCTTTCTTTTGAGTTCTACATATTTACCAGTCTCTCAAGCTACAACATGCCTATAGTGACAAAAGCATGAAAACAAAAGCATCATTATGCCATTCAAGTACATTTATGAGTATTTTAGACCTGTTTTTCTATGCTTCAATTTTCTCATTTCTAGATGGAAACAATAAAATTAATCACATCTAACATGATACTTTTCTCTTTATTGAAAATAAAATAAACTCCTCTTCAGTCTCTTACCTTTAGAGGAGCTTGATCCCATCTTTTCCCAGAGTTGTTTGCATTTGCATTTGGCTGATGACTAAGGATTTGGAGCCCTGTATTATGTTTATTTCAGTCATTTTGGATTCCTCAATTGATAGTTCTCTATTAAGTCCTGTACCACGCTTTCTTATATGGTTATTAAGAGTTATTTATTGTTGATGGTGTGTCATGTTATCAGCCAGACAGAGTTCATTAGATGAGATTCCATGATCAGGAGATTATTCAATTATTCCATTTCTAAAATCGGTGGTGACTGTGTCCTTCATGGGTCAGTTCTGTAGCAAGCTCTCAGAAACGGATGATGCGAACCAGCACAGTTATTTTAAATCGTGTAATCATTCTATTGTTAAAAATCTATGATTACATAATCAGTTATCACTGGATAATGCAGTGTCCTTCATTCTCTGGGCACTGCTTCTGGTACTGGTCTCCTGCTGTGTCAATCGCACAGCACTCAAATGACGGATGACACCATCATTACTTATGCAATCAAATAAGTTAATAATTGGATATACTTGCATACTTAACTTTCATATGATGGAATGAAACTCCAGTGATTTTCAAGGAAGTAGTACTTAGAAAAGTAAATAATGCCACGCGATTAACTCCCAGGGAGGAAGGGCTAGACTCCAGTCATAAAGAAGAATATCTTCATCGATTTAAATAATTAATATATAATGAAAAATTATTGAATAATGACATGGTGGTGCATACTTAAATCCCACACGGTGTAGTCAGACCGATCTCATCCTGGAATAATGATGTATTTAAAAATTTAAAAAGATAATCAATTAGTTGGCATTTTATATTAACACTTACGAGGTGGCACCAAAGTCCTAAACCTATCGAAGATGAAATGATTTATTTACATAGCTAAATGATGAAGTAATGAGATGATGTTGCAACATCAACTCCCAAAATCTGACTCCAAAAGGCACTTATGGTCCATAACATTACCTTTATTTTAAATACATTAATTAAATGATCACCACCAAGGTGAAGATGTGGAGGAAGAACAGGGAGCAAACACCCAGAAAACTGTGCCTGCTTCGGTGAAGTCCTTGTATTTCTCGGAGGGCACCATGGAATCTTCTGGACTCAATCATCCAGCAATACGTGTATCTGGGTGATTCATTGATCATTCAGAAACTGCCGTTTCCATTTCTACAACCTAACCAACCTGGTCCCTGACAGGCATTTTCACCCTAATCATAATCGATGATCCACGGTCTGCCGTTCAATTAATTTAAACAATTAAATAAGTCAGTAACAGCTAACCATCACAATAGAGAGGTGAGGTAGCATTTAACTGACAGGGAAGCATGTCCAGACTCCAATCATGATGGATGTCATCATCATCAATTGAAAAAATTAATCATAAAATGTGATGACATTGCATATTAACTCCCAAGAGGGAGCTTCACAGGACTCTTCATGGAATAGAGGGTTATTGGTTTACATAATTATACAACTAATTACAAATAATCAAATAAAGAGTTGATGTAACATCATCCACTTTCATAAGGTGGCTCCAAACCAGACTCGTGAACAATGCTTGTCATCATTAATTTAATTACTTAATTAACTTAATTATATAATTAATATTTAGATGGTCTAAAATACGTGACTCCCACATCGTGGAACAATAATCCACTGATCATGGATTATCTAATGTCCTATTTTAATAACTAAATAATAACATGATCAGAAAAGTATATGGTCTGCCATACTCGACACAAGTTGTCACTCACCTGCCTCCCACAAGACTGTGTGAAACTCCCCGGTTCATCCCTTATTTAATCGCAGACTTGAGAAGTAAAACGTGTAAATGCTGAAATGTCATTGTGCATGCAGGGTTTTAGAAGATACCCCATATTTGATGTGGGACAGCTGCCTCAGGGGAGATGAACTGCATTCCAATAATCACTAAGTCTACTCTAACAAATGGATTATCACCTTCCTGAAAGAATTTAACAACGGAAAACTCAACTTTTGATGAATAATTGTGAGTCTTATTATCTTATAATCCATAGTTTTACTTCTTAGGAGAGAGAGCTTTCATAAACACGAGACTTTGAACTGTTTCTCCACCAACTATGTTCTCTGATATTAGGTAATCTTGAATTGGGTAACCAGTAATAGCTGTAGGCCAATTTCCAGACATTATTCTATGACTTGCTTAGGGGAATCAAATGCTGTAATCAAAAGCTTTAGGAGATAGTTACCTTGGGAGGTTGTAATGTCCCACAGTTTATCGAAGCTGCTCTCTGGTTCTTGGCCCATGATACCAGGAGGCAAGCAGGGTTGCCAGGCAACATTTATGATCCAACATTCTGTCCCATTCTAGTGCCCCTCCCACATGCTAAAGTTACATACCCACCAATGGACTAACCTTACAGCCTCACTGATTTCCTCACAAAAACAAAGCAGGGCTCTTCTTTTGTGTTATACATATTTACCAGTCTCTCAAGCTCACAACATGCCTATAGTGATATGAGCATGAAAATGAAAGCATCATTCTGCCATTCAAGTACGTTGATGAGTATTTAAACCTATGTTCTATGCTTCGATTTTCTCATTTCCAGGGTGGAAACAGTACCATTGATCGCCTCTACCATAATCCTTTTCTATTTACTGAAAAGAAAATGAACTTCTCTTCATTCTCCTACCTTTAGAACAGCTTGTTCACATGGTTTTTCAGAGTTGTTTTGATTTACATTTGGCTGATGACTAAGGATTTTGAGCACTGTCTTACGTTTCTTTCAGTCATTTTTGATTCCTCAATTGATAATTCTCTCTTAAGGTCTGTACCCCACTTTATGATATGGATATTTAGAGTTAGTTAGTGTTGGTGGTGTGTCATGTTTTCAGCCGAACAGAGTACATTAGATAAGATTCTCTGATCATGAGATTATTAAGTTACTCGATTTTTTAAACTGGAGTTGAGTGTGTCCTTCTTGGGTCAGTTTTGTTGCAACCTCTCAGAAACTGTTGATGCGAAACAATAAAGTTTTTTAAATCGTTTAATCACTCGAACATTAAAAATCTATTATTATGTAATCAGTAATCACTGGATATCCCAGTGTCCCTCATTCTCTGGGCACTGCTTCTGGGACCAATCTCCTGCTGTGTCAATCGCACAGCAGCCCAACCTATAATTGTTGGCGCCATCATTATTTATGTAATCAAATCAGTAAATCATTGGATACTCCTGCACACTTAAATTTCATAAGACGGAACCAAACTCCAGTGACTGTCATGGGAGTAATACTTAGATAAGTAAATAATGCCACATGATTAACTCGCAGGGAGGAATGACCAGACCTCAGTCGTGAAGGACCACATCTTCATCGATTTAAACAATTATTATATATTGAAAAATTATTGAATAATGACATGGTGGTGCATACTTAAATCTCACATGTAGGAGTCAGACTGACCTCTTCCTGGAATAATGATTTATTTTAAAAAATAAATTGACAATTGGAATTAGTGGGTGTTTATAATAACAGTGACAAGATGGCACCAAAGTAGTAAAGCTATGGCTGATGTAATGATCTATTTAAATAGCTACATAATCTAGTAATGAGATGATGTTACATCATCAAGCCCCCCAACATCTGACTCCAAAGGGACGTATGGTCCATAACATCATCTTTCTTTCAAATACATTAAATAAATGATGAATTTTTATTTCATTTCTTATTTTACAGTTCAATAAGTAAGTGTATTAGATGATGTGATGGTCTGGCATGATTGACTCCCATAAGGAGGCTCAAAACTACAGTGATCACTGAATACATAGTGATAGATTTTCATAATTAAATGAATAAAAATTCAACAAGGGGATGGTGTTTTATACGTGACTCCTACAAGATTGCTCAGAACTGAAGAGGTCATTGAGTTTTTAATCATTGACTTGAAAAAATAAGTGAATGCATAATGAGATAATTTCTCATAATTCACCCCTAGTGAGTTAACAAAATGATATCAACATTGATTTAAATAAATAAATAAATAATGAAATCCCAAGAGACAATTAACACCACCAAGGTGGGTACAGACTCCACTCTTCCTGGACTAGAAAAAGACAGATTTGAAGAATGAAATAACCAGATAGTTAGATCACCTGTCACACTTGAGTCACACAAGGTGGCACCAAACTTCAGGGTTCACAGATTATATAATGAAACAATTTAATAATTACATCTTTACATATGTAAGTAGTGGAACTTTTTTGTCTAAAATACATGACATTGTGGAACAATAATAATTTTATATATTGAAAAATTATTGAATAATGACATGGTGGTGCATACTTAAATCCCACATGAAGAAGTCAGACCCTTCTCTTCCTGGAATAATGATTTATTCAAAAACTTAAATTGATAGTTAATAAATAGGCATTTTATATTAACTCAGACGAGATTGCACCAAACTCGTAAACCTATGGATGATGTAATGATCTATTTCTTTTTTTTGTTTGTTTTAATTTTTTTTATTTAATTTTATATAACAAAGTCCAATTAAATGAAAACAAACATTTATACACAATATTTGGGAATTTGGGCGTCGTTCTTTCCAAACTACTTCCTGCTGGTAAGGGGCGCTGTCTTGGGGGATTCGAAGAAGATTCAGATATCCTAGCTGTAGTCTGTAGGGCTGTTTTGTCCAGCTGTTTGGAATGTAGGATCAGCTTGTACTCTGTTTCAGGCGGTCTGGTGTGATCAAACCACATTAGTCTGGAAGGAATCCACATCTTTTCATTTTCTGTGGAAACAAAAATAGAAATACTTTTCCCCAGTAACTTGTTCTTCAACTTAAATTTTGGAGTCAAAGCGTTTTTTTTTTTTTTTTTTTTTATTATTATTATTTTACATGTCGATCCCAGTTCCCTCTCCCTCCCTCCCTCCCTCCCTCCCCCAAGCCCTCCCTCTCTCCTTCCCTCCCTTTTGCCCTCTCTAACCTCTCCCATGCACTCTAAACACCCTCCCCTCCCAACCCCCCACCACAATACAATATGTAGGGGAATGCCATCCAGTTGGGGTCATGTAGATCTGACAGGTCCTGTGAAGTAGGGACCAGGGCTTCTCTCCTATCTCTAGAATAAGGCAGTTATCCCTCCATGGGGGATATGTTTGCAAAGTCCTTTTGTGCACCAGGGATACATCCTGGCTCCACTGTCTGAGGTCTCTTAGGCTGCTCAGACCTTCTGGCTGAGACCCATATTCAGGGGGGTCCGAGTCAGACCCCTGTTGGCTTCCCAGCTATCAGTCTAGTGTCCCTTAGCTCCTCCTTGTTCAGGTAAGCTGTCTCTATGTACTTCTACCGCATGGTTTTGTCCTCTCCATCTGCATCTGGGTTCTAGTTTGACTCAGTGTTTATGTATGGGTGTTTGCTCCTGTTTTCAACAGGCATTAGTTGAGGACTCCATGGAGAAGTTAGTTGTTGATCTCACTCTCCGGGAAGGGCATTTATGATAGCCTTTCCACGGAAGCTGAGATTGTTAGTTGGGAGCAGTCTTGTAGTTCCCTCGACCTTTCTTTGTGTTCAACTTTATCTTCAAACCAATATTGGCTCCCTCTTTTATGTTCTCTCTCTCTGTCTCTGTCTCTCTCTCTCTTTCCTATTTTCCATTCCTAACCAGGCTCAATCCTCCTGGTCGCACATGCCTTCCTCTCCTCCCTCTCATTTTCTCCTACTTCTCTCTCCATTAGCTGTCCTCCCCCACTATACCTGAGGTCTGGGGGACTTGTCCCTTCCCAGTTCTGTGAGGGACTTTATATGAATCTCTTAGAATACAACTTGTATCCTAGTTCCTCTGGTGATGTGAATTATAGGCTGGTGATCTTTTGATCTAGGTCTAAAATCCATATATGAGTGAGTACATACTGTGTTCCTCTTTTTGTGGCTGGGTTACCTCATTCAGGATGGTTTCTTCAAGTGCCATCCACTTGCCTGCGAATTTCAAGATACCATTATATTTTCTGCAGAGTAGTATTCCATTGTGTAGATGTGCCACATCTTCATTAACCATTCTTCAATTGAAGGGCATCTTGGTTGCTTCCAGGTTCTTGCTATTACAAATAGTGCTGCTATGAACATAGTTGAACAGATGTCTTTGTTGCATTGATGTGAATCCTTTGGGTATATGCCTAAGAGGGGGATTGCCGGGTCCTGTGGTAAACTAAATCCCATTTTCCTGAGGAACCGCCATACTGATCTCCAAAGTGGCTGTATGAGTTTGCACTCCCACCAGCAGTGGAGGAGTGTTCCACTTTCTCCACATCCTCTCCAACATAAGTCATCACTGGTGTTTCTAATTTTAGCCATTCTGGCAGGGGTAAGATGGTATCTCAAAGTTGTTTTGATTTGCATTTCCCTGACAGCTAAGGATGTGGAGCATTTCCTTAAGTGTCTTTCAGCCTTTTTGATTTCCTCTATTGAGAATTCTTTCTTCAGTTCTGTACCCCATTTTTTAATAGGGTTATTTGGTGTTTTGTTGACTAGTTTCTTGAGTTCTTTGTATATTTTGGAGATCAGCCCTTTGTCGGATATAGGATTAGTGAAAATCTTTTCCCAGTCAGTGGGCTGCCGTTTGGTCTTGTCAACTGTGTCCTTTGCCTTACAGAAGCTTCTAAGTTTGAAGAGGTCCCATTTATTAATTGTTTCTTTCAGTGTCTGTGCCCCTGGAGTTATGTTCAAGAAGCGGTCTCCTATACCAATTTGTTCAAGGGTACCTCCTACTTTCTCTTCTAAGAGGTTCAATGTGGCTGGATTGATGTTGAGGTCTTTGATCCATTTGGACTTGAGTTTTGTGCATGGCGACAGACATGGGTCTATCTGCAGTCTTCTACACACCCTCATCCAATTGTGCCAGCACCATTTGTTGAAGATGCTGTCTTTGCCCCATTGTATAATTTTAGCTGTTTTGTCGAAAATCAGGTGTTCATAGGTGCGTGGATTAATATCAGGATTTTCAATTCGATTCCATTGGTCTACCTTTCTATTTTTATGCCAATACCAGGCTGTTTTCAGAACTATAGCTCTGTAGTAGAGCTTAAAGTCAGGAATGGTGATGCCTCCTGATGTTCTTTTATTGTATAGGGTTGTTTTGGCTATCCTGGGTCTTTTGTTTTTCCATATAAAGTTGATTATTATCCTTTCAAGGTCGGTGAAGAATTGTGGTGGGATTTTAATGGGGATTGCATTGAATCTGTAGATTGCTTTTGGTAAGATTGCCATTTTTACTATGTTTATCCTACCTATCCAAGAGCATGGGAGGTCTTTCCATTTTCTGGTATCTTCTTTAATTTCTTTCTTTAGAGTCACAAAGTTCTTATTATATAGATCTTTTACTTGTTTGGTAAGCGTTACACCAAGATACTTTATGTTGCTTGTGGCTATTGTAAAGTGTGATGTTTCTCTGATTTCTTTCTCTGCCTCTTTGTCGTCTGAAAAAAATAGGGCTACTATTTTTTTTTTTGAGTTTATCTTCTATCCTGCTAGTTTGCTGAAGGTGTTTATCAGCTGTAGGAGTTCCCTGGTAGAGTTTATTGGGTCGCTTATGTAAACTATCCTATCATCTGCAAATAGAGACAGTTTGACTTCTTCCTTTCCAATTTGGATGCCCTTGATCTCCTTTTGTTGTCTTATAGCATTAGCTAGAATTTCTAGTACGATATTGAAGAGATATGGAGAGAGAGGACAGCCTTGTCTTGTTCCTGATTTTAGAGGAATTGGCTTAAGTTTCTCTCCATTCAGTTTGATGTTGGCAGTTGGTTTGCTGTATATTGCTCTTATTATGTTTAGGTATGTTCCTGTTATCCCTGACCTCTCTAATACCTTTATCATGAAAGGGTGTTGAATTTTATCGAAGGCTTTTTCTGCATCTAGGGAGATAATCATATGGTTTTTCTTTTTCAATTTGTTTATATGGTGGATCACGTTGATAGATTTTCGTATGTTAAACCATCCCTGTAGTCCAGGTATGAAGCCTACTTGATCATGGTGGATGATTTCTCTGATGTATTTTTGAATTCGGTTTGCCATTATTTTATTGAGTATTTTTGCATCGATGTTCATCAGGGATATTGGTCTGTAGTTTTCTTTCTTAGTTGTGTCTTTGTGAGGTTTGGGTACCAAAGTTATTGTGGCCTTATAAAAAGAGATTGGCAATAAACCTTCTGTTTCTATCTTGTGGAACAGTTTGAGGAGTAGTGGTATTAGTTCTTCCTTGAATGTCTGGTAGAATTCTGCACTGAATCCATCTGGCCCTGGACTTTTTTTCGTTGGAAGGCTTTCGATGACTGCTTCTATTTCATTTCGGGTTATAGGTCTATTTAAGTTGTTTGTCTGTTCTTGATTTAATTTTGGTAAGTGATAGTTATCCAGAAACTTGTCCATTTCCTTTGAATTTTCAATTTTTGTGGAATACAGATTTTCGAAGTATGACCTGAAAATTGTCTGGATTTCCTCTGTGTCTGTTGTTATGTTCCCCATTTCGTTTCTGATTTTGTTAATTTGCATGTTCTGTCTCTGCTTTTTCGTTAATTTGGATAAAGGTTTATCAATCTTGTTGATTTTCTCAAAAAACCAACTCTTTGTTGCATTGATTTTTTGTATTGTTTTCCTGGTTTCTATTTTGTTGATTTCAGCCCTCAAGTTGATTATTTCCTGGCGTCTGCTCCTGCGGGGTGAATTCTCTTCTCTCTGTTCTAAGGTTTTCAGTTGGGCTGTTAATTCATTTATGTGACTATCCTCTGTTTTCTTCATATGGGCACTTAGTGCAATGAACTTCCCTCGTAGCACTGCTTTCAAGGTGTCCCATAAGTTCGGGTATGTTGTATCCTCATTCTCGTTGAATATTAGAAATTCTTTAATTTCTTTCTTTATTTGTTCTTTGACCCAGGAGTGGTGCAATTGCACATTGTTAAGTTTCCATGAGTTTGCAGGTTTTCTGCTATTTGTATTGTTGTTGAATTCCAATTTTAAAGCATGGTGGTCCGATAAGATACAGGGGACTATTTCTATTCTCTTGTATCTGTTGAGGTTTGTTATGTCTCCTAGTATGTGGTCGATTTTAGAGAAGGTTCCATGTGGAGCAGAGAAGAAGGTATATTCTTTTGTCTTTGGATGGAATGTTCTATAGATGTCTGTTAGCCCCAGTTGAGACATAACTTCTGTTAATTCTTTTGTTTCTTTGTTGAGTTTCTGATTTGTGGTCCTGTCTAGTGTTGAGAGTGGTGTATTGAAGTCTCCCACTATAAGTGTGTGAGGTTTTATATGAGCTTTGAGTTTTAGTAGTGTTTCTTTTACGAATGTGGGTGGCTTTGTATTAGGGGCATAGATGTTCAGAATTGAGACTTTGTGTTGATGGATTTCTCCTGAGATGAATATGAAATGACCGTCTTCATCTCTTTTGACTAGTTTTGGTTTGAAGTCTAGCTTGTTAGATATTAGGATAGCTACGCCTGCTTGCTTCTTATTTCCATTTGATTGGAAAATCTTTTCCCAACCCTTTACCCTGAGGTAATGTCTATCTTTGGAGCTAAGATGTGTTTCTTGTATGCAGCAGAAGGATGGGTTCTGTCTTCGTATCCATTCTGTTAATCTGTGTCTTTTTATAGGTGAGTTAAGACCATTAATGTTGAGGGTGAGTAAGGACCATTGATTGTTGATGGTTGTTTGATTTAGGTTTGTTGTTGGCAGTGGTATTGTGAATATATTTGTTCTGCTTCACCCTAGGTTTCTGGTGTAGTTGGATTATCTGTTGCCTACATTTTTGTGGGCGTAGTTACCTTCCTTGGGTTGGAATTTTCCTTCCAATACTTTCTGTAGGGCTGGATTTGTAGATACATATTGGGAAAATCTGGTTTTGTCATTGAATATCTTGTTCTCTCCATCTATATTGACTGAGAGTTTTGCTGGATATAGTAGCCTAGGCTGGCATCCGTGTTCTCTTAATACTTTTAGAACATCTATCCAGGACCTTCTGGCCTTGAGGGTTTCCATGGAGAAGTCAGGTGTAATTTTGATAGGTCTGCCTTTATATGTTACCTGTCCTTTTTCCTTCGCTGCTCTTAATATTCTTTCTTTATTCTGTATGCTAGGTGTTTTGATTATTATATGTCGAGGGGTCTTTTTTCTTAGGTCCAGCCTATTTGGGGTTCGGTATGCTTCTTGTACTTTCATGGGCATGTCCTTCTTCAGATTTGGAAAGTTTTCCTCGATGATTTTGTTGAATATGTTTTCGGCACCTTTGAGCTGGGCTTCCTCACCTTCCTCTATGCCTATTATTCTTAGGTTTGGCCTTTTCATGGTGTCCCCACATTTCCTGGATATTGTGTGTTAAGGATTTGTTGGATTTATGGTTTTCTTTGGTCGATGAATCTATTTCTTCTAGTTTATCTTCTGCGCCTGAGATTCTCTCTTCCATCTCTTGAATTCTATTGGTTATGCTTGTGTCCGTGGTTTCCGATTTTTTGCCCAGCTTTTCAATTTCCAGCTTTCCTTCCATTTGTGTTGCCTTTATTTTCTCAATTTCGGTTTTCAAATCTTGAACCGTTTCCTTCACCTGGTTAATTGTTTTTTCTTGGCTTTCTGTACTTTCCTTAAGGAATTTGTTCATTTCTTCCACTTTTTTGTTTGTTTTTTACTCTATTTCTTTAAGGGATTTTCTCATATCTTCTTTGAGGGCCTCTATCATTTTTATGATGGTGATTTTTAAGTCGTACCCTTCTGCTTCCTCTGCTTTGTTGTTGTGTTCCATTCTAGTTGGTGTAGATTCCCTAGATTCTGGTGGTGTCATGTTTGTCTTTCTGTTGTTAGGTGTTCTCTTGTATTGCCTTCTTCCCATAGTTTCTTCCTGTAGGTGTTGGTGGTGTCTCTTCCCTCTCTCTATGATCCTTCCCAGATGGGCTTATGTGGATCAAAGATTCAATGTCTGTATCTCTGTGTGGTCCAAGCTCTCTAGGAGGCTTCTCTCTGGCCAATAGCCGGCAGAAGGGGACGAGGGCTGGACTGGAACTTGAGAAGGTTTTGCAGGGTAGTGGGATCTCACTGGAAACTGGCGCTCTCCAGCTGAGACCTCGTTCTTTGGCAGGGGCCCGGATTTGTGGGTCAAGGATCTTGCCTGCAGGAACTCCAAGTGGACCAGCAGAGATAGGCGGATCTCTGGGAGGGGCCTGGGACTCCAGCAGAGGACTGGAAAAATATGGAACGCTTCACGAATTTGCGTGTCATCCTTGCACAGGGGCCATGCTAATCTTCTCTGTATCGTTCCAATTTTAGTATATGTGCTGCCGAAGCGAGCACGAGCATAAATTCTTTGAATATTTAAATGATGCACAATGAATCCAAGAGAAAACAAAATTAATTTATGTCCAGTTGTAATTTCCATGACTGGACACATAAGGTAAAATGCTGTGGAAACTCTTAATGGGAGGAGAAATTTCTCTGGGAAAGTTCATGATGACTGTCACATGCAAAGCGGCGCTATTTCTTATGAAAAGGTTGGTATGGGGCTTTGGGGGGCTACCAAGTACGCCTGGATATGAGCCAGAGGCCTATCATTGACAGCCTGGTGATCTCAGTGCCAGGTCATGCCCATAATTTATTTTCCTAAATTGCAGCACCAGGAAAGATTTTCATATGTGCCAAAAGGGTATTTGAAGGTTATATGTACGTGAGAGAGAACCTGTGGTGACTTAGAATCTGTCCACTTTGTTCACCTTGTGCTTGTTGGTGCTTCTGGTGTAAACAGTGTTCTCTCTAGCACTCCAGTATTTCATGGAAAAGACATTTGTCTTTGCTGGTCACATATGTGCTCTGGCTTACAAAACTCCCCCAGGCCTTCCATGAAGTGTTCTGTCCTAGAGGCAAAGAACTATACTCTAAGGCAAACTGGGGACCCTCCCCTCTTTAGCCTTGTGCATGTGGAAATTTCATTTGAACAGGATTCTGCATGGAACAGAAGCCTGGCTTTGGCTGGCAGCTCCATATCTTGAGCAGTTCCTAGGTTATTGCTATTGCATCTGCATTTATGCCTTTGTGTAATTCTCAAAACAACCCTGGAGGTAGGAGGCAGTTATAGTTCCCACTTCCTGTATGTGGAAACAGGCTTGGATGCAGTGATGTTAGTAGAGTTACTCACGCAGTCTAGGGCGTTGTAAAAATTGAATGTTCTTCATGAAAATAGACTTCTGGCTTAGTAAGCACAAGGAGCAGGTGAGATTGCCTTCTACCCAGCCACAATTGCTTGGCAAGAAGGGTGGCTTCACATTTTAAAGGATGTCTCTTGCTTCATGGCCTCTACCCTCACACAGATTTGCCTTACCCTCTGGTTGACTGATTTTGGGGCATTGTGCTCCGCAGTGACTGTCCAAAGACACTCTCTAGTTCTGCCCATGTGGCAAGCTGTGTGCCTTCATGCTCTTTACTAGCACAATGCTTCAGTGTCTCCAAACAGGCTTACTCGGAGCCACAGCACCAGACTTTACCCTCCTCCCTGTCTCTCTCTTCCTAAACAAGGACATTCTGAAGAATGCCCCAACCAAGTGGGACATCTAAGATGTGTAGACCTTTATCTCTCCTCCCAGCTGATGGCACACAGAGTGCTAGGTTGACACCAACTAGGATCATGACTTCATCTTCAGGCTTTGGCACAGCTTTACTTGGCCATCGTTGACAGACTCTCAGCCTCTATGCATGGCAGAATGAAATACATCTCTCATATCCCAGAATGGAAAGGAGGCTACAGGCAGACACATGTCTCCTTCCTAAACTGGAGATCTGTAGATGGTAATGGGCTGGCTTTTCTAGGAACTCCGTCTTGAGTATTTGTTCTATGTTGGACCAAAGCCTTGCATTATGGGGAATATAATGAATGCCGTTCACCAGGGGTACTCCTGTAAGGGGTGTGCCCATGCAGTAAATCATGAATGCAAAGCTTGAGTACTTTATGCCATTAAAGTCTCAAGATAGAATTAGACCTGTAATCACACTTGCCCATGTTTTCTCATTTATGATAATTATGGTGGTAATAATCTTAGTATTTTTGGGATGGAGCAGTCACAAGCATCCATCAATTTTTTTATCGACACCAAATCAAGTTGATACTTAATCTTTGCTGCAAAAATATAGATTGCACCAATTAATCTAAAGAAATTGGGCAGTCATTAGCAATGGAGCAATCAGTTAGTCTGCATAACATTTTGGGTCCCCCTGATGCCAACCATCCCTCTTAATTATATGGGATACAGGCGCTTCTTTAGGGCTCAACAGTTGCGTCATTGGCTTAGATTACATACTACCTGTGTCCCAGACTTAATTTTAAAGACCACATTAATTCCTCCCAACCCTCACCCCACACCCTCCACTGCTCCCAGGCAAATTTATTTATTCCGAAGCATAACATTTGGATCAAGGCATTTGACATTTTCTTTCTTGATTAGGAATAGGGAGCTTCCCCATGGAGTTCTTTCAGGGATAGGATGTTACTTTGCCATGCTGTGTGTACTAACTGCTTTTGATTTGCACCTTCCCCAAACCATGCAATAAAATCACTGGGCACACAGGGCAGGGGTGGGCTGGAGAAAGGTGCAAATACATACCAAAATCATCATCATCATCAAAACGCCAGGCTTTAAAAGAAGAATCAAACTCATTGTGAAGAAATCCTAATGCTAATGAGTTTTCTACATCTACCTCAAGTCTTTTCCCCAGGCCAGCCCAGTCCTGCTGTCTACACATTTCCAATCATCCTTGCCCACAAGTTGTCCCAAGTTGGTGATTAATGCAACAATGCATGTTTCACATGTAAGGGGGGTTTTCTATTTATGAAATTGGAAGGAAAATAAAACAGTAGTATGTCCTCTAGTCTCCTAACATCAGCACCACTCTGAAAACTTTATAAGCTATCTCTTCACACTCTTAAATATACATCCTGTCTATTGCTGTTGTTACTACAAAATTTCATTTTTCACTTCTGTAACAGTTTTAATCAATGCATAGTGTTCTATCAGGTATATATTATTGGGCTTAATAATATAAATTTTAATAAAATTAAAAAGTTGCCACACAGCAGAGGGAACAACTAGCCAAGTAAGGAGACAGCCTGCAAAGTACTCTGCTAACTGTACATCTGACAGAGAAGTCACACAGAGAATATATAAAGATCTAAAAAAAAAATATTAATTGTCAGTAAAACAAACCATCCAGAAAATGAGCAAATACTTCTCAGAGATGAAATACATGTGGCCAGTATACATGACAATAAGTTTAATATCCTTAGCCATCAGGGAAATGCAAATTAGAACAATATTGAGATTCCATCTGTCATTAGGAAGTGGCGGTGTCTAGGGATGTAGTTCAGTAGGTAGAATGTTTGCTTAGCCCACACAAAACTGTGAGTGCAGTTCCCAGCACCACATAAAACAACCACAGTGGTACACACCTATAACCCCAACACTCAAGAGATGAAGGCAGAGTATTGGAAGTTCAGGGTCATCTTTGACTACATAGGGCGTTCTGGCCAGCCTCAGATATGTAAGACCTACCTCAAAAAATACAGCCCAAAGGGAAAGAAAATAACATATGCTGACAAAGATGTTGGTGTTGGCCTCATACACTACTAGTAGTGGCAGTTAAATTGGTATGGACTTCAATGTAGGGGTTACTTAAGAAAACTAACTGGGGCTAGGCAGTGGTGGTACACACTGATAGTGGCAGCACTCAGGAAGCAGAGGCAGGAAGATTTCTAAGTTCCAGGACAATTAGGGCTACATAGAGAAACCTTATCTCAAAAGGGAAGGAGAAGGAGGAGAGGTGGAAGAAGAGGAGGGGAGTGAGAAGGAAGGAAGGAAGAAAGGAAGGGAGGGAGGGAGGAAGAAAGGAAGGAATGAAGGAAGAGAAAGGAAGAATGCTAACTAGGATCAAGCTTTACCCATCCAGGACTATACACAAATGATCTAAGTCAGCATACCCTATAGAGGGATACCTACAGAGCCATAGTTAGAATTGCAGCACTGTTCACAACAGACATGTTACAGAATCATCCTAGGTGCCCACCAACAGATTAATGGATTAACAAACACTCCACTGTGATAGGTATACACAGTGGAGTCCTACTCAGCCATAAAGAAGAACAAGTTTGCAGTAAAATGGATGGAAATGGAGGCAACTGCATAAATGGAATACCAGACTCAGAATGGCATTACCATGTTTTCTTTCATATGTAGATCCTAGATTTCAGTGTGTGTGTGTGTGTGTGTGTGTGTGTGTGTGTGTGTGTGTGTGTGATGAAAGTACAAACGAAAGTGGGACATGAAAGGGGACTGGGGGAGGGAAAGAAAAGTAGGGCATGGGTTGAATATGAATGAAAAAAAAGTATATAAACCCATCACCTTGTGTAGTGAATATCTGTCTATAGAGCTATCTATACCTTGGATGATTCCTTGGGATTGAATATCTAACCTGAAATAGCTGGTCAAAATTCATATCTTTTTTTGTAACTCTTAATACTTATTGACAAACTGCTTATCAAAAGGATTATACCCATTTAAAGCCTTCATTCACCATTCCAATTCAGACTCTAACTTTATTTTAGTGAATGAGATTTAAATTCAATTGTGTTGACCTTCTCATAATTGCTGACCACTACTCCTCCACTGAGGACAAATAGGCATGTTACCAAACTGTGCCCTGACTCAACTAGGCATAAACATGGGCAGTCATTATCTTGCATTACAGAAAATTCACAAGTGGGACAGCAGTTGGCCCAGTGATGTCACAGCAGACCTGTGCTCTTCAAGTTTGGCCATTATGGACTTAACCCTGGTGGTGACTTCCTTTGTGTTTCCAAAGGCTGTCCTAGCTTCAGGCATCATATCAAAAGCAGACACCACAAGATTAGGAGACCACCCCCTCCTATTGTGTCTCCTCAGAAGTGAAGAAGTTATTCCTCAAAGTTCCAGTTGGCACTTCCTCTGCTCTCACCATGAAGTCTGAGTCTTATGTCAGCTCTTACACTAAACACTGTCACAGGAAATGGTAGTGCCATTAACCAAGAAGTTTATCTGGATTATTATTAACCAAGAAGTTCATCTGGATTCAACAATGAAGTCAACATACTCTTGAGTATTCAGAGAGAGTGGGGGGTACCTGTCACAGGTACCATGAGTATTTCCTTCCATTTTTGCCACAACTTTAAAATCCCTAAGTAACCATTATGAATTCACGGAATCTTTGCAAAAGCAGCTGGCTCTCAGAAGAATTGGGCCTGGCCCTGCATAGAAGGTTCTTGTGGCTGGGCACATGCTTTAATTTAAAGACATTGCTTTAATGTCTTCCCAAAACCTCCCTTGGAGTTTCAGCACACAGATCTCATATGAGAAACAGATTGGATCTCCACCTTTCCCTTTGGAGGATTCTAACTGCTGGTACCATAAAGCTGTCCAGCTTCCACTGGATAATAGTTTGCAGCCTCATGAAAAGGTCTTGCTCTGCAGTTTGGATCACACAGGCTCCAGGCATCTTACTCCATTTGCACAGCCCAAGCTTTGGTCCTGGTATCACTCATTAGCACCTCCAGTGAAAGGCCAGGAAGGCAGGAAAAGGAGCAGTTGAAGAACTCAGAACAGTAAGTCCTTGCTTCATCTAATTGAAGAAATGGCTGAAATTACCATCTCAAAGATATTAGGAAACCATCGGATTCATACACATTTGCCACCAATGTATACAAGTTAGTATTACATTTTAGAGTAAATTGCATAGACAACAACAAAGGGTGGAGGAGGAAGGGCCTATTCCTGGCCTGGATAATACTACCAGAGATGTTGTATGTCTTAGTTTGCATTCTGCATTCATGACTTGTAGAGAAACTGTGTCTTCCTGACTTACAATATGATTTGGCACTAGAATTCCTAAGGAGTCTTAGACCAGAGTGATCCACTCCTTTACCTTGTAAAACTCAGCCCCAAATGTTCCCATTTCCTCTCACACTGCAGAAAGTCATTGCTTTTTGTAGGTAGAGATTGGGGGGGTGGGAGGCAGGGAGGCTAACTACTGTACTGACAAACCGTCTGTTTTACAGTTTCACAAAAATTTTTACAACATGATTGCATGTTCTAATTATGAGATTACATATATTTCCACCACTTAGATAATCAGGTGCAATTAGACTACCAGAATAGACAGTGGTAAAAGTTACTTGAAGCAAAAATTACACTATAAAGCATTATTTCAGAAAGGCTTTTGGAATCAATGCACCACAGACCCCCACAAGGAGGTGATTATAATATTGTTCAAGTAGCTAGCCATAACCTGCCATCTTGCCAAAGCAAGGATGCGTTTTTATTGTGCAAGATCAGTTTTTGAAAGCTACTATCTAATTCCAGGCACATGCTTCCTGGTACACGCATATCACAGATCCTTGTGCAGATACTCCTTGAGACCTAACCTTCCCACTGTCTGTCTGTCTTTCCCATCTTACCTTTTTTTTTTTTTTTCATTTGAGAAAGTAGGTAATGGGAAGAAAAAGAGTTGATGCATTGCCCACTGAAGGATCTGTGGATCCAAATGTAAGGGGCTGCTGGTTTAAGAGTCCATGCACTCCTTAAAATTGCCCGACTCCTCAGAGAGTGGCCTAGAACATTGTCAAGGTCCAATAGGTCTTTGGGCCTTTAATAAAAACTATAAGGTGTTAAAATTGATATGTTAGAGAAAAAAGAGGGTGTAAATAAACACAGAACATGGTGTATGAAAAAGGAGGAGCCTTTCAAATGAGGAATGCATTTATAGACAGTCCTCAGAAACAACATGGTAGTTTATTGCAGCTGGGTTCCCATCCCCAGAATCAAAATAATCCTGAAAAGTCAGCCTCCCCTTGGATGCTTTAAGCGGACTCTAGTTATTTCCTTGTGCTATCCATAGGAGCTCACCAGATCCTTCCCATTGCTTCATCTTCTGTGTTATCATTATTTAAAAGAGAGAGAGAGAGAGAGAGAGAGAGAGAGAGAGAGAGAGAGAGAGAAGACACCATAAGAACCCATTGGCTTCCTGATCACCTGTCCCAGAGTGTGTGGGGGGGGTTAGTTGGCCTTCCCCTGAGTCCGGCGACTCTTTAGAGCTACTTATAGTCCATATGGAGCAAATTAAGAGAAAGCGAGAAGGACAGCCACTGGTTCTGATTGGGTACAGTAGTATTAAAAAAAAAAAAAATCAAAGACATCCTTGCCCTGCCTTTGAGAAGATGGATAAAATACTCTTTGAACATACTAGTCTGTTTTTTTTTTTTTTTAAATGTCAGTACAGAAGGGTTGTGTTTCTATTTGGCTTTCCAAACCCGTCTCTTGACCTTCTAATTACTTTATTTGAAACAGCACTGAGGGTATAATAAACCTGGAGGGTGCCTCTCCTTTGCTTTATCATAAATTAAAGCTGCTGCTTGTTGAGGTGAAAGTGGAGGCAGAGTGTTCATTACTGCTCAAGTGACGGCTTGTCAATAGTGGTGCTTTTTAGTTTGTTCTAGTCAGCACTTGCTGTGCATTTTGTTGGGCCACTGGGAAATAAATACAACAAGATTATACATTTGGAATACCACAAGAGTTCAGGGGAAGAAAAAAAACCACAAATGATAAATCATGCGCTTGGTAGAAAGTGACATGCTATCTTGTGCTATTAACAACCAAAGATAATTGCAAGGAATTGTAATTGCAGTTTGCAACTTGCAGTACAGCGTATCCAACATCAATCTTAATAGTGAACAAAGCAGTATATATTAAAACTTAATTCACCTGGTAACTTTCTGCTGTATACACAGGAGCTAACAGATGTAGCTTTTCAGAAAGTTCAAAGGCATTTGAAATGCGGCAAGCAATGCTAATGCCAGAAGCCTTAGAGAAATGCTGCAGTAGGACTTGTGATGAAAACAAATGTATGTGTTTATTTAATAAAATAAACAAATGTTTGTGTTTATTTAATAAAATATGCAGTTTGCACATTGGTGAATTCAGTGTTTCTGAATGGGTATGGAATGATGGTTTATTTGGAATCAAAGGCCAAACAGGCTGGCAATTATGCATCTTCAATGAGCCATCTGCATCCTGAGTATATACATTGGAACAGTGTGCACCCCAGTGCTTCAGGGGGTTTGCATGTGGCGGAACAGCAAGCCGGGGTAACTTTATTCATGACTTTCCTTAGATTGGATGTCTTTGAAGCAAGAAGGGGAGAGCTCCTGGAATTACTTAGGAGAACAAGCGTATTTGTATTGTGAGTTTGATTGATAGCCAGCAGAGCAGTTGAGTCAAATCTCTAAAGTGATTAGGGCTTTCATTCATATAATCTTCTACCTTTTTCATTAATTTATTCCATAATGCTATTTTGCTGTTCTTCTACCAAGGATAATAATCTCACACTCTCTGACCTTCGTGAGTGGATGACCTGGAGCCCATAACTAATCTTATTTACTCTCCTGACTGGCTAAACTTCATTTACCTTGTCTGGATAAAAAGCCAGGAGTTCCAAGCCACTCCTCCTTCCAGCCCTCAGCTCATCTGTACTGAAGGGCAAGCAGCAGGCTCTCCCAGCCATCGTCCAGAGCATCCTCAGCAGTGTCCATTTCTCTTCTTAAGAGCATATTCTCCACCCTTTGAAATTTTGAAAATAACGGACAAATGGGAGGAACAGGACTCATTCACATTCCACATCCCACATAGCTATTTTTGTTTTGAAAGTTACTTTCCAGCCTCTGCTATGTGAATATATATGACTTAACCTAGAGATGACTGTTGAATGCATATGATTTTGTGTTCAGCTTTTATATATAATGACAACATGTTTCACATAGTATTTGATGGTGCATTAATTATGCATTGTAGTTACTGAATAATTTACTAAGTAAATATACCCATTTTATCTTATTCCTCATTATTGAAAAGTTAGGTAGTTCTGTTTCATTTTGATAATATGAACAATACTGCCGTGAAAATCTGAGCTTTACCCATTTAGAGTCTTTCTGTGGAATTGCCATATCACTAAAATATATTCCTAGATACCTGTAGCCAGTTGCATGGCCACAAGCAATGTGGAAGTATAAAGGTTTGTCCCTATTCATTTTAGAGTTGGTCCTGATTCCTCCATTTTCAAACTAGATTGTATTGTGCAAACTACCTAGCTTCTCTGCCTCAGTTTCCCCATCCAAAGGAGGGATTGGTGATGGCACTTAACCTTCTAAGCTATTGTATTACATCAGTTTATATATTCAAAGTTGGGGCAAATACCTGCCACAAAGGAATCACTGAAGATGAGTGCTTATTATTACTGAAATTCATTTTCTCTTCATTTCATATCCCACCTCAATTAAGTTACAGCTTATAGAACACTGAAGCTAAGGAGCCAGTACATTTGTACATTTTCAGTGAGTCATCATCTAAGGACCTGGACAGTGAAGGCTGTTGCACCTATAAGGGACAGGCTTTGCGATGACCCACTTTGGCATTAGCAACATATAATAGCTACAACTCCAGAACCACCCAAATGGCCTTGAAGCCTGAATTGAAGGCTGGTGGGCCTAATCCTAGAACTTGTGTCTGTTCTGAGCTGTGAGGGCAGCTCCACTCAGACTCTCCTGGGGGAAGAATTCCTCCAAAGAAACTTAGAGTCCTATTGTCACTGAGGTGACTCCCATGCTAGTGCTTACAGAAACAACTGAGTGCCGCTCACAGACAACTTGGAGAATTTGGGTGGCCCAGGAATCTCATTAGTTGGTATAGTGATGAGGACCATACAACAGCGATTTTTTTTTTTCTTTTTGTAAGAAAGGAATACACAAAAAGTGAGGCAGTCTTTCTGCTCTCTCAGGCTGGGCTCTGCACTGGTGTGGACATGTTTTTTTTTTTTTTTAGCTTCAGCACCTCCTGACCATAGAACTGCTGTTTCCCTGGCCAGAGTCTCATCTGCCTTGTAGGGAGGAAGAAAAGGAAGGAAATGGGAAATGCTTATGACACTAGTCAGTCACCATCTATATACTTCAAGGCACTTCCCCCAGAAGTCCCCGCCCACCAAATCACTCCATTCCCTACCACTCACCCTGGTTCCAGCTGCTAACTCCAGGAAGAGTCTACAGCTGGGTACAGAGCTGCTGTACCACAAAGGCTGGATTCTAGGAGGGAGGAAGAAGAGCATGGTAGCTATTAGGGAAGGCACCCTGCAGCTGCTGGCAGAGCCTCCCTGTCTGAAGCCTCCTTTCTTCTGCTCTGTGAACTCTCCTGGAGCTTCTGCTGCAGACCAGTGTTGGAGACTAAAGGCCTGAGGTGAGTAATGAGTGCTTTGCAGAGGAGAGAAAGAAGAAAGAGGATTGAATGATGAGAACTTCAGGTCATTAAATGAAGTTCCACCATTTTTTTTTTCCTGCCCAAACATTTGCAACAAACTCTGTGGAGTAGGAATCGAAAGGAAATGTGCCCTGCCATTTTCTTCAGCCTTTTTGCAATGCAACAGGACAATCAATACAGATCTTTGCAGTAATCATACATTGGTTTTCCTAGAATATAACTCCATTTAAAGCACTTTTATCCCCAAGAGTATAAACATTGGAGGCTATCAAAGGAGGAAGTAAGTTTCCTTGACCCCATCTGCAGAGCGCAATTGATTAGCACAGTATAGTTATGAGTGTCCAAGAGACGGAGGAGAGAAGTCACTGCAAGGTTAATATCATCTAAAGAGAAACACGATTATAGGACATTAGGCTTTGTGTAAAATCATAAGGTCAGGGTAAGATGGCCATACCATCCAAAGTGCCATAGGAGTGTGAGTGCCTGGCATCCTTAGACTATGCCACTTTAGCCCCCTGTAGCAGCTGAATTCAGGGGACTGAAAGAGACCTAAGTGTATATAGGCAAGGGGGTGATAAAGGAATAACTAATACTATTTTAATTTTTCAGAGTGTGTATGAACTCAGAATATAAGCTTGTATCACATGGAATGTTTATTTCATATAGACAAAGAAGGTTTTAAAAAGATTTATGTGTTTTTAGTTTATGTATGTAAGTGTTTGCCTACACATATATCTGCACCATGGTGCATGCATGCATGGTGCTCTTGGAGTCCAGAAGAAAGTGTCACATCCCTTGGAACTGAGTTATAGACGTTTGTGAGCCACCAAGCGGGTGTTAGGAACCAGACTCAGGTTCTCTGGAAGAACAGCCCAGTGGTGTTCTTAACCCCTGTGGACTTTTTCAGTGGAGGCTGGGGATGTGCTTAGCCTGTTTAGTCTATAGCTCTTAAAAAAAAAAAATCAGAAACTAGTTTTAATGCCTGACTGAACAACCTCACTCCCTCCCCCATGCTTTTTCTCTCTGTAGACTTTGCACAGATACCATCATCCCACAGGCCAGGGTACTGGGCAGCACCAATAAGAAAGGCCTGCCTTTGTAGCTAAGATGTCACCAAAGCCAGGCAGAGCACCCCCTGCAACAATCTCAAGTTCCCATTTGTGACTGAAAAGGTGGGAGAGCCCTAGTGGGCTCCTAGTTACAGCATATTGTTTACCATATATTTCTCTAAGTCTCTTCCTCACTTTTTATAGGAAAGCTGGCTTCTCACATGCAAACTCTTTAATAAACAAAGAAATTTATGTAGCCTCCTCCTCCTCAGTGTGCTGTGTTGGGTACTGTTATTTTGCTAGTTCATATTTTGTTTTTTTTTTTTTTGTTCCTTTTTGTTTGTTTCAGGGTATTTTTGGCTTTGGGCAGAGCAACTAGAACACATTGTCAGATAAAGTATCTTATCTGTCAGCTGCACCCTTGTGAACTAATCATAATTCAATAGGCTTACTAATCAAGATTTGAGATAAATGTTTTGATAGAGCAATCTGATTCTTCTAATCTATCATTAGTTGACAGTTGCTGTGGGCAGAGTGCAGACTTGACAATAGTCTGCCTGCTTCTGATCGCTTTGGCTGGGCCCGGAAGTTGGGTAGCAGAATTGACTGTAGCAGTGGGCCTGGGCCTTGCAGCGAATAAGGTCTACTCCTCTCTTCCACTCTCCCTCTCCCTCCAGAGTTGGTCAAGTAGAAATATCAGTTCTTGTGAAACCATGTGATCCACATATTGGGAAGCATGTGTCCTTTTGTCTCTTTCACCTGATAACAAAGGTGTACCCAGCTAAGTGACAGATAGACCTCAGGGGGATCTGTTGTGACACTGGCAAACAGTGTACAGAGACAGAAGAGAGATGGAAGTTATGGTTAAATGTTACTGGTTACAACTCCTTTCATGTGTTACTGAAACCCATGTTACTGAGTCTAGCATTCTTGTTCTTTATAGCATCATTTGTTCTGTTTGCCTGGATAAATGAAATCTTTAGCTATACTCAAGCTAATACACATATATTCACATAAATCACATATATTGTATATATTATGTTTCTGATATAAAATCCTAAAATAAGATATTATGGATTGGGGATGTAGTTCAGTGATTAAAACCCTTGCCTGGGATGTACAAGGCCCTGGGTTCAGTCCCCAGCACCTTTGACAATGATGATGATGACAATGAGGATGACGTTGATGACATATTATATCACATAGCTATCACACCATTTCCTGAGGAGTTTATTACCAACTTTCATTCTTGCTCTTGTCTTGTTACTAGTGTAGGATACTTTCTCATTTTAGAAAGCTTGAAAAATTCTAGAAGAGTTAAGCAAAGCATTTTTTAATCTTATGTTTCTTTTATTTATTTATGCGGGGGTTGGAGACATATGTACCATGTGGCGGTCAGAGGACAACTTGCAGGAGTGTGGTCTCTCGTTCCATGCTATGAGTCTGGGGAATCAAACTCACCATGGCAGACTTGGCAGCAAGGTTCCCTCCTTGCTGAGTCATCTCTTAGCTCAAGAAAACAAGTTTAGTTGCCCCCAAATCTGATCAACTCGGTTACTAATGTTAACATCATATAGCCTTATTAAAATCAGAAACCCAAATAAATGAGTAATTGCTTGAAAGTGTTGCCAGGGAAGACCTCCTCCACCTGGCATGTAGCTTTGGACTCTGGAACCCCAGGAAACAATCCAGAGGAGCCCAGGAAGAGCCACTCCCTCCCACGGTTTCCCTTTCTGCATGCAAATCACGTGGAGGAACCCTATTGAGGTTGGTGGTGGTTCTCCTGTGTTAGAAGTCACACATGTCACTGCCCTAATAAAGGTGCTAGCCACACTTTGAGAGATGTGTAGCGTGGCTGATTTAGACCAGGGGTAGTGGAGATTGACCAAATTAGACTCCAGGTGTAATTACTTAGTCAGTGTAGGCAGCAGTATGCTCTGTGTTAATTAACGTCTGTGCTGAATGTGCCATAGCACCTGAACAAAGAAAAGTTCATTGAGGAAGCCTCTACCCTGCTCTGCCTTTAGAATATCTTTAGTCAAAGTTGTCTTCCTTGTTCCCTTCTTTATGTAGTGGAGACATGAGCAATAAAGCCAGCTGTTTTCCAGAAACATTCACGCTTTCTCCTCTGTGGACTGCTCTTTTATACAGTTACATGTGTCCTTCCTCGTGCCTATAAGGCCCATGTGCCTCTCGTCCTCATTCCTTTCCACTAAACCCTGCAGTAGTTTCTGTGAAGAGGGACTGACGCTCAGATGCAGCTAATAGCCCATCAACTCCTGTATGCTATAGACTTCCTTCAGTGACCCGGAACAGGAAAGGCAAGAGTATTTCAGGTAGTCGGTGAAATGCTGTATGGAAAGTGTGTGTATGTTACCCTCACAATGCGTCCCTGGTTCCCAAGAGAGAAAAACCCCATCTTTAGGTTCCACTCTCCTAACACTGTTTCCTTGGTAGCTTCCTCCAGCTTCATTTTTCTCCTAATGTGGCAAATTGGGATCACCTTGCTCACATAGTAAAATGAATGCTGTCATTCTCGAATTCTCTCTGTAAGAACATGCTCAGCTGCTGTAAGGACTCTTCAGATAAGAAGTACTTGCCAGAAGCCTTGGGAACTGGTGAACTGACAGATCACACCATTTTCATCCAGACCTCTCTTCAGCTAAGGGGAAAAAAAGCGCTGGGCTGTCTACAGAAGCTCAGTCTCTATTTGCTTATTTAAGCCCCATAAATATCCGGTGTGCTTGTACCATCTTTCACAGCAGTGGCTCTCAACCTTCCAATGCTGCGACCACTCAATACAGTTCTTCACCTTTGACCCAGCCAAAAAAAATATCTTTGCTGCTACTTCATAAATCTCAATTTGCTACTGTTGTGAATCTTTATGTAAATATCTGCTGTGCCGGGTATCTGACATATGACCCCTATAAAACGGTCATTTGACTCTCAGAGGGTCATAGCCTATGGATTGTTAGCACCACAGCAGTTGGTCTTGACCAAGCACCTTCAGACCTTCTGTACATCTCTTTGGAGCATTGAGAATCCAGAGGAACTAAGACATACCCCTTGTCCCCACAGTTTGCCGTCAGCCTAGGGGAATGAGACATAAAGCACAAGCAAGTAAAACACTAGCAGAGGGTTTAAGAACAGCCTCAGAGACCCCAGGAGAGAGATAGCACATGATATTGCATGGTTATCAAAGGCACTCTTGGTGTCATTGAAAAGAAAAGGATGATTTTGGATCAGTCTAATAGTAGGAACTCATAAGTACCATCATAGTCTCCAACGTATTAAGAAACTGAAATATTCCATAAGCAAAGGCTTTTGGGGCACTGAGGAGCTACTCAAAAGAAAGAGTACTGTGTCCTGTGTCAAAAGTCTTTTAAGCTAGAGCCCACATTAAAAAAAAAAAAGCCAAGTGGTGGTGGCACACACCTTTAATCTAACACTAAGGAGGCAGAAGTAGGTGAATCTCTGAGTTCAAAGACAGCCTGGTCAAACAAATAGAGTCCTAGGGCAGCCAGGGCTACACAAAGAAACCATTTTTTGGGGGTGAAAAAAATGGGCATAATGCCTTAGAATCCTAACACTAGAAAAGTGGAGGCTGGGAGACCCTTAGGATTCAATGACCAGGAAGCCTATCATAACTACAAACTTTCCAGGATAATGAAATACTCTGTCTTGGAAAACAAGACAGTAAACTGTCCTGAGGAAGAGTAGCCAAGGCTGACCTCTGGCCTGTATATGAAAGTGCGTATATATGTACCTACAAATACACACAAAGTGCCTTACAAAAAAAAAAAAAGCCAATACCCAAGGAGCCTGTAAAACTGATAATGATGCATTATTCTGGATCATTGCTGCAATGAAAATCCAGACATTTTAAATTCTCTTAATACTATTGGTTGTCTCAGAGCCAGGTTAGATAACCATATCATTCTCAAGTTCCATGGATTCAAGTCCCCTCAGTACACTTGAGGTAAATTTGGACTTGGAGTTGTGTAAGACTTAGGCAGGCAGGTCCAATAGGTCTTTGGTATAAGGTGGCATGTGTTATGATAGTGGGCTCAGTGTGTCATGAAATCTAGACAATTTTGAGGAGGGACTAAAAAGTGGCTGAGTTCCAGAAACCTCCCAATGTGTCTGATGTGACATAATTCTAACAACACAGGAAAGCTAGGGTTGATATTGCTCTAGGCAAATGAAGTACATGTAGAGAAAACCATTGCACTTGAAATAGAGGGATGTGAGAACACATTAGATGGGTACAGGGTAGCAGAGGTATGAAGTTCCTAAGACTTCCAAGGTGAGAAAGATTTGTAATAAACAGGTTATGGCAATAAAGAGGAGGGTGGAGTCAAGGGTGAGTCTGTGATTTCAAATGTAGACATAAGGTACATTTGGGGAAGTAGCTGCGTGCCCCAGTATAGTTTGATCCTGGGAAGGAGTTTTTAAAACAACAGCCATGCAAACTGGCTGAGAAAACCTAAAATGCAAGGAACAGTGGCATTCTCTGGGTCTTCAAGAAATGATTCCCTAACTCTATATCCACGCAGTTATTGATGCCCAGGGTACAAATAGGTAATGAAAGAAAATGATCAACTTGTTATTTTGATACATATTCCCTGACCTAACATCTGCTCAACTTAGCATTTTCAGTGTTAGAGTGATGATACAAAGGGGAATATGTTTTCATAGGACCTGCACTTTGATGTGTAGAATTTGACCCTTTTCTGGAACATTAGTAATTGTGGCAGGATACCAATGCACTGCTGAGCATTGGCAATGAACTGCAGCTACTGTTTCATCTCTGGATTACCTAGGGAGCCAGTATGCTCTGCAGTGCACTGTGTGGCAGCCTGCATGCTCTGCAGGGGACTGTGTGGGGAACAAGCGTTCAGCAGGCCAGTTGATGTCCAAGCATTTTCAGCGTATAAAACAGGTTCAAAATACTCATCATTGTACTTGAATGGCACAATGATGCTTTCGTTTTCATGCTTATGTCACTATAGGCATGTTGTAGCTTGAGAGACTGGTAAATACGTAGAACTCAAAAGAAAGAGCCCTGCTTTGTTTTTGTGAGAAGCTCAGTGAGGCTATAAGTTTAGTTCATCGGTGGGTAGACTACTTTTAGCATGGGGGAGGGGTACTAGAATGTGACAGAATGTTGGTTCATAAATGTTGCCTGGAAAATCTGCTTGCATTCTGTATCCTAGTATCATGGGCCAAGGACCAGAGAGAAGCTTTGAGAATGGGTTAACATGGGACATTACAGTCTCCCAAGATAACTATTTCCTAAAAATTTAATGGCAGCATTTGATTCGCCTAAAAAGGTCATAGCCACACCTCTGGAAGTGTGCCTACAGCTTTTACTGGCTACCAAATTCAAGATTACCTAATCATCAGAGAACATAGTCTGTGGAGAAACTGTTCAAAGTCTTCTGTTTATGAATACTCTCTCTCCTAAGAAGAAAAACTATGGAACAAAAGACAAATAAGACAATTATTCATCAAACGTGAGTTTGCCATTGTTAACTTCCTTCAGGATGGTGATAATCCATTTGTTAGAGTAGACTTAGTGATTATTGGATTGCAGTCCATCTCTTTAGAGGCAGCCGTCCAACAAAAAAAATGTGTGGTATCTTCTAAAACCCTGTATACACAATGACATTTCAGCATTTAAACATTTTACTTCTCTGTTCTGCGATTAAATAAGGGATGAACCGGGGAGTTTCCGACAATCATGTGGGAGTCAGTGAGAGCAAATTGTGTCGAGTAAGGCAGACCATTTCATCCTCTGATTATGTTTTTATTTGATTATTAAAATAGGACATTAGATAAACCATGATCAGTGGATTCCAAGATGTGGGAAGCAATTCTTATGAAACATCTAAATATCAATTTTGTAGTCAAAATATTTAAATTAATCATGACAGCATCGTTCATGAGCCTGGTTTGGAGCCACCTTAGGGAAGTGGATGATGTTACATGTACTCATTATTTGATTATTTAATTACATAAAACAATGATTATATCATCCATGACACCTGGAATCTGGTGCCACAGGTCATCTAATTACATAATTAATGAATTTAAATTGAAAATCTGTGTTAATCCCCAAAATAATGTAAATATTTGTATAGTTATGTAAACAACAATCCTCCATTCCATGAAGACACCTGTAAGCCTCCCACTTGTGGAGATAATTTGCAATATCTTCACATTTTATGATTCATTGACTCAATTGATGATGATGACATCGTTCATGACTGGAGTCTGGCCATGCTTCCCCTGCCAGTAAAATGCTACTTCCCCTATTTATTGTGACAGTTAGCTATTACTGACTTATTTAATTCTTTAAATTATGTAAACACCAGACAGTGCCATTAACGATTACAGTTAAGGTGCAAAAATCTGTCAGGGACAAGGTTAGGAAAGTTGTAGACATGGGCAGAGCATTTTCTGAATGATCTATGCATCTCCCAGAGTACGAGGGATGCTGGGTTATTGAGTCCAGGAGGTTGCACAGTTCCATCCGAGAAGTACAAGGACTTTACCAAGGCTGGCACAGTGGTCTGGTTGTTGACTACCTGCTCTTCCTCCACATCTTCACATCGGTTGTGATCTACCATGAGAAGAAGGAGTGGCACTAGGAGGTCGGCACCATTACTGAGACCTGGCAAAAAGATGACGACTCAGAACACGGAAGAACATCTCTCTCTCAGCTATGTTATTGATGCCCCTGCTGCAGACATCTTGTCAGGTGTTATCAACATTGTGGCTACTACTGCTACGCCAGGATTGGGCCCACTATCTCACGTCCTGCCGCAACACAACAGACATTCAGGAGCTTGTGATGAGGTCAGGCCAGCAGAATTCATCAGGCAAGACAGTATGATTATCTGATGATTAACTGGTGGCATTTTAAAAATGCGTGATGACAGCATACATTTTCATACCTAGCAAGTCTGCCCAGAAATTGATGATACTAAAAAATGTCAATGGCTTACATATTTAAAGATGTAATTATTAAATTCTTTCATTATATAATCAGTGATCCCTGAAGTTTGGCGCCACCGAGTATGACTCAAGTGTGACAGACCATCTAACTATCTGATTATTTCATTTTCAAATTTGTCTTTTTCTACTCCAGGGAGATTGGAGTCTGTATCCACCTTGTTCGTGTTAAATTGTATCTTGTGAATTCTTTCTTTCTTTCATTCTTTCTTTCTTCCTTTCTTTATTTAAATCAATGTTGATATCATTTTGTTAACTATCTAGGGGTGAATTATGAGAAACTATCTCTTCATTCATATTTTGTTCAAATCTCTGATTAAGAACTCAATGTCTCTTCAGTATTGAGCAAAGATTTAGGCTTCACGCATAAAACACCATCCACTTGTTTAATTTATTCAGTGACCACTGGGATTTGAGCCTCCTTTGGGGAGATCGTTGTACCAGACCATCATGTCATCTAATACTACAATTACTTCTTTAACTGTTAAACTAGGAAATTAAGTAATAATTCATCATTTAATTTACGTATTTCAAATACAGGTAACGTTATGGAACATAAGTCCCTTTTGGAGTCAGATTTTGGGAGTTGATGATGTAATATCATCTCATTACTTCATCATTTAGATATGTAAATAGATCTTTACATCAGCGATAGGTTTAAGACTTTGGTGCCATCTCATCAGTGTTAATATAAAAGGCCCACTAATTAATTTTCAATTTAATTTTTTAAAAACATCACTATTCCAGTAAGAGAACAGTCTGACTACTCCATGTTGGATTTAAGTATGCAACACAATGTCATTTTTCAATCATTTTTCATTATATATTAATTATTAAAATCGATGAAGATGTTTTTCTTCTTGACTGGAGTCGGGTCAAACCTCCATGGGAGTTAATCACGTGGTATTATTTAATTATCTAAGTACTACTTCCTTGACAATCACTGGATTTGGTTCCATCTTTTGAAAGATAAATATGGAGGACTATCCAATTATTAACTTATTTGATTGCATAAGAAATGACGGTGTCAGCCGTCATTTGGCTGCTGTGTCATTGACACAGCAGAAGATCGGTACCAGAAGCAATATCCAGAGCATGGGAGACACTGCCTTTTACAGTGATTACTGATTACACAATAGTAGATTTTTATCAAAGGAATGATTACACGATTAAAAAAAAAAAAAACTGTACTGTTTCGCATCATCAGTTTCTGAGAGGTTGCAACAGAACTGACCCATGAAGGACACAATGACCACCGATTTTAAAAATGGAATAATTGAATAATCTCCCAGTCAGGGAATCTCATCTAATGAACTCTGTCGGGCTGTTAACATGACACACCACCAACAATAAATAACTCTTCATAACCATATTAGAAAGCAGGGTACAGGACTTAATAGAGAACAGACAATTGAGGAATCCAAAATGACTGAAAGAAACAGAAGACACTGCTCAAAATCCTTAATCATCAGCCTAATGCAAATCTACACAACTCTGAGAAACCATGGGGTCAAGCTCCTCTAAATGTAAGAGGATGCAGAGGTGTTAATTTTATTTTCAATAAAGGGGAAGGTATTATGTTAGAGGCAATTAATTGTATTGTTTCCGTTCGAGAAATTAGAAAACTGAAGCATAGAAAACAGGTTTAAAGTACTCATCATTGTACTGGAATGGCACAATGATGCTTTCGTTTTCATGCTTATGTCACTATAGGCAAGTTGTAGCTTGAGAGACTGGTAAATATGTAGAACTGAAAAGAAAGAGCCCTGCTATATTTTTGTGAGAAACTCAGTGAGGCTGTAAGGTTAGTTCATTGGTGGGTATACTCATTTAAGCATGTGGGAGGGGCACTAGAATGTGACAGAATGTTGTTTCATAAATGTTGCCTGGTAACCCTTTTGCATTCTGTATCCTGGTATCATGGGCCAAGGACCAGAGAGCAGCTTCGAGAAAGTGTTATCATGGGACATTACAGTCTCCCAAGGTAACTATATCCTAAAACTTTTAATGACAACATTTGATTCGCCTAAACAAGTCATAGCCACACCTCTGGAAGTGTGCCTATAGCTTGTACTGGTTACCAAATTCAAGATTACCTAATCATCAGAGAACGTAGTCTGTGGAGAAACAGTTCAAAGTCTTCAGTTTATGAATATTCTCTCTCCTAAGAAGTCACACTATGGAACAAAAGACACATAAGACTCACAATTATTCATCAAAAGGTGAGTTTGCCATTGATGACTTCCTTCAGGAAGGTGATAATCCATTTGCTAGAGTGGACTTTGTGATTATTGGATTTCAGTCCATCTCTTTTGAGGCAGCTGCCCAACATTAAATATGTGACATCTTCTAAAAACCCTGCATACAAAATGACAGTTCAGCATTTAAACATGTTACTACTCTGCTCTGCGATTAAATAACTGATGAACCTGGGTATTTCCCACAATCATGTAGGAGTCAACAGAGAGTCAATTGTGTGGAGTATGGCAGACCATTTCATCCTCTGATTATGTTGTTATTTGATTATTAAAATAGGACATTAGATAATCCATGATCAGTGGATTGTGGTGATGCGATGTGGGAGGCAAGTATCATAGACCATCTTAATATCAATTATGTAGTTAAAATATTTTAATTTATCACGACATCATCGTTCATGAGCTTGGTTTGGAGCCGCCTTAGGGAAGTGGATGATGTTACATGTACTCATTATTTGATTATTTAATTATTTAAAAAAATGATCATATCGTCCATGACACCTGGAATCTGGTGGCACAGATCATCTAATTACATAATTAATGAATTTAAATTGACAATCTGTGTTAATCCCCAAGATAATGTAAATTTTTGTATAGTTATGTGAACAAGAATCCTCCATTCCATGAAGAGACCTGTAAAGCTCCCTCTTGTGGAGATAACGTGCAGTATCTTCACATTGTATGATTCATTGACTCAATTGATGATGATGACATCCTTCATGACTGGAGTCTGGCCACGCTTTCCTGCCAGTAGAATGCTACATCCCCTATTTATTGTGACAGTTAGCTATTAGTGACTTATTTAATTCTTTAAATTATGTAAACGACAGACACTGCCATCACCGATTACGGTTAGGGTGCAAAAATCTGTCAGGGACAAGGTTAGGAAAGTTGTAGACATGGGCAGAGCATTTTCTTAATGATCTATGCATCTTCCAGAGTACGAGGGATGCTGGGTGATTGAGTCCTGAAGGTTGCAAGGTGCCCTCTGAGAAGTACAAGGACTTCACCAAGGCCGGCACAGTTGTCTGGCTGTTGACTACCTGTTCTTCCTCCACATCTTCACATCGGTTGTGATCTACCATGAGAAGAAGGAGTGGCACTAGGAGGTCGGCACCATCACCGAGACCTGGCAAAAGGATGACGACTCAGAACACGGAAGAACATCTGTCTGTCAGCTATTCTATTGATGCCCCTGCTGCAGCCATCTTGTCAGCTGTTATCAACATTGTGGCTACTACTGCTGCGCCAGGATTGGGCCCACTATCTCACATCCTGCCACACCACAACAGATATTCAGGCGATTGTGATGAGGTCAGGCCTACAGAATTCATCAGGCAAGACAGTATGATTATCTGACGATTAACTGATGGCATGTTAAGAATGCGTTATGACAGCATACACTTTCATACCAGGCAAGTCAGCCCAGCAATTGATGATACAAAAAAAATGTCATCGGCTTACATATTTAAAGATGTAATTATTAAATTCTTTCATTATTATCTCTGATCCCAGAAGTTTGGCGCCAACTTGTGTGACTCAAGTGTGACAGACCATCTAACTATCTGATTATTTCATTATTCAAATCTGTCTTTTTCTACTCCAGGGCAAGTGGAGTCTGTATCCACCTTGTTCGTGTTAAATTGTATCTTGTGAATTCTTGCTTTCTTTCTTTATTTCATTGTTTCTTTCTTCATTTCTTTATTTAAATCAATGTTGATATCATTTTGTTAACTCTCTAGGAGGAATTATGAGATACTATCTTTTATTCATTCATTTTGTGTTCAAATCTATGATTAAGAACTCAATGTCTCTTCAGTATTGAGCAATCATTTAGGCTTCACGCATAAAACACCATCCACTTGTTTAATGCTTATTCATTTAATTATGAAATAGGTCATTATGTATTCTGAGATCACTGGAGTTTTGAGACGCCTTTGGGGAGACCGTTGTAGCAGACCATCACATAATCTAATACTACACTCACTTATTTAACTGTTAAACTTTGAAATTAAGTAATAATTCATCATGTAATTTACGTATTAAAAATACAGGTAATGTTATGGACCATAACTCCCATTTGGAGTCAGATTTTGGGAGTTGATGATGTAATATCACCCCATTACTTCATCATTTAGCTATGTAAATAGATCTTTACATCAGCGATAGGTTTACGACTTTGGTGCCATCTCATCAGTGTTAATATAAAAGGCCCACTAAATAATTTTCAATTTAATTTTTTAAAAACATCATTATTCCAGTAAGAGATCAGTCTGACTACTCCGAGTGGGATTTAAGTATGCACCACCATGTCATTTTTCAATCATTTTTCATTATATATTAATTATTAAAATCGATGAATGTGTTGTTCTTCTTGAGTGGAGTTGGGCCAAACCTCCATGGGAGTTAATCACATGGCATTATTGAATTATCTAAGTACTAATTCCTTGACAATCACTGGAGTTTGGTTCCATCTTTCGAAAGTGAAATATTTAGGATTATCCAATTATTAACTTATTTCATTGCGTAAATAATGACGGTGTCATCCGTCATTTGGCTGCTGTGGCATTGACACAGCAGGAGATCGGTAGCAGAAGCAGTGGCCAGAGAATGGAGACACTGCCTTATACATTGATTACAGATTGCGCAATGGTAGATTTTCAACAATCGAATGATTACACGATTTAAAAAAAAAAAATGTACTGTTACGCATCATCAGTTTCTGAGAGGTTGCAACAGAACTGGCACATGAAGGACACAGTGACCACCGATTTTAAAAATGGAATATCTGAATAATTTCCTGATCAGGGAATATCATCTAATGAACTCTGTCGGGCTGTTAACATGACACACCACCAACAATAAATAACTCTACATAACCATATTAGAAAGCAGGGTACAGGACTTAATAGAGAACAGTTAATTGAGGAATCCAAAATGACATAAAGAAACAGAAGACACTGCTCAAAATCCTTAATCATCAGCCTAAATCAAATCTAAACAACTCTGAGAAACCATGATATCAAGCTCCTCAAAAGGTAAGAGGATGTAGAGGATTTAATTTTATTTTCAATGAAGGTAAAGGATTATGTAAGAGGCGATTAATTGTATTGTTTCCATTCTAGAAATTAGAAAATTGAAGCATAGAAAACAGGTTTAAAATACACATCATTGTACTTGAATGGCACAATGATGCTTCCGTTTTCATGCTTATGTCACTATAGGCAAGTTGTAGCTTGAGAGACTGGTAAATATGTAGAACTCAAAAGAAAGAGCCCTGCTTTGTTTTTGTGAGAAACTCAGTGAGGCTGTAAGGTTAGTTCATTGGTGGGTTTACTCCTTTAAGCGTGTGGGAGGGGCACTAGAATGTGACAGAATGTTGGTTCATAAATGTTGCCTGGCAACCCTGTTGCATTCCGTATCCTGGTATCAAGGGCCAAGGACCAGAGAGCAGCTTCGAGAAAGTGTTATCATGGGACATTACAGTCTCCCAAGGTAACTATATCCTAAAACTTTTAATGACAACATTTGATTCGCCTAAACAAGTCATAGCCACACCTCTGGAAGTGTGCCTACATCTTGTACTGGTTACCAAATTCAAGATTACCTAATCATCAGAGAACGTAGTCTTTAGAGAAACAGTTCAAAGTCTTCTGTTTATGAATACTCTCTCTCCTAAGAAGTCACACTATGGAACAAAAGTCAAATAAAACTCACAATTATTCATCAAAAGGTGACTTCCTTCAGGAAGGTGATAATCCATTTGTTAGAGTGGACTTTGTGATTATTGGATTTCAGTCCATCTCTTTTGAGGCAGCTGCCCAACATTAAATATGTGACATCTTCTAAAAACCCTGCATACACAATGACATTCAGCATTTAAACATGTTACTACTCTGCTCTGCGATTAAATAACTGATGAACCTGGGAGTTTCCCACAATCATGTGGGAGTCAACAGAGAGTCAATTGTGTGGAGTATGGCAGACCATTTCATCCTCTGATTATGTTGTTATTTGATTATTAAAATAGGACATTAGATAATCCATGATCAGTGGATTGTGGTGATGCGATGTGGGAGGCAAGTATCATAGACCATCTTAATATCAATTATGTAGTTAAAATATTTAAATTTATCACGACATCATCGTTCATGAGCCTGGTTTGGAGCCGCCTTAGGGAAGTGGATGATGTTACATGTACTCATTATTTGATTATTTAATTATTAATAAATGATCATATCGTCCATGACACCTGGAATCTGGTGCCACAGATCATCTAATAACATAATTAATGAATTTAAATTGACAATCTGTGTTAATCCCCAAGATAATGTAAATTTTTGTATAGTTATGTAAACAAGCATCCACCATTCCATGAAGAGAACTGTAAAGCTCCCTCTTGTGGAGATAACGTGCAGTATCTTCACATTGTATGATTCATTGACTCAATTGATGATGATGACATCCTTCATGACTGGAGTCTGGCTATGCTTCCCTGCCAGTAGAATGCTACATCCCCTATTTATTGTGACAGTTAGCTATTAGTGACTTATTTAATTCTTTAAATTATGTAAACGACAGACACTGCCATCACCGATTACGGTTAGGGTGCAAAAATCTGTCAGGGACAAGGTTAGGAAAGTTGTAGACATGGGCAGAGCATTTTCTTAATGATCTATGCATCTTCCAGAGTACGAGGGATGCTGGGTAATTGAGTCCTGAAGGTTGCATAGTGCCCTCTGAGAAGTACAAGTACTTCACCAAGGCCGGCAAGGTGGTCTGGCTGTTGACTACCTGTTCTTCCTCCACATCTTCTCATCGGTTGTGATCTACCATGAGAAGAAGGAGTGGCACTAGGAGGTCGGCACCATCACCGAGACCTGGCAAAAGGATGACGACTCAGAACACGGAAGAACATCTCTCTCTCAGCTATGCTATTGATGCCCCTGCTGCAGACATCTTGTCAGCTGTTATCAACATTGTGGTTAGTACTGCTATGCCAGGATTGGGCCCACTATCTCACGTCCTGCCGCACCACAACTGAAATTCAGGCTTTTGTGAAGAGGTCAGGCCTACAGAATTCATCAGGCAAGACAGTATGATTATCTGACGATTAACTGATGGCATGTTAAGAATGCGTTATGACAGCATACAGTTTTATACCTGGCAAGTAAGCCCAGGAATTGATGATACAAAAAAATGTCATCGGCTTACATATTTAAAGACGTAATTATTAAATTCTTTCATTATATAATCTCTGATCCCAGAAGTTTGGCGCCACCTTGTGTGACTCAAGTGTGACAGACCATCTAACTATCTGATTATTTCATTATTCAAATCTGTCTTTTTCTACTCCAGGGCGAGTGGAGTCTGTATCTACCTTGTTGGTGTTAAATTGAATCTTGTGAATTCCTTCTTTCTTTATTTCATTGTTTCTTCATTTCTTTATTTAAATCAATGTTGATATTATTTTGTTAAGTCTCTAGGGGTGAATTATGAGAAACTATCTCTTCATTCATTTTGTGTTCAAATCTATGATTAAGAATTCAATGTCTCTTCAGTATTGAGCAATCATTTAGGCTTCACGCATAAAACACCATCCACTTGTTTAATGCTTATTCATTTAATTATGAAATAGGTCCTTATGTATTCATTGATCACTGGAGTTTTGAGCCTCCTTTGGGGAGACCGTTGTAGCAGACCATCACATAATCTAATACTACACTTACTTCTTGAACTGTTAAACTAGGAAATTAAGTAATAATTCATCATGCAATTTACGTATTAAAAATACAGGTAATGTTATGGACCATAACTCCTGTTTGGAGTCAGATTTTGGGAGTTGATGATGTAATATCACCCCATTACTTCATCATTTAGCTATGTAAATAGATCTTTACATCAGCGATAGGTTTACGACTTTGGTGCCATCTCATCAGTGTTAATATAAAAGGCCCACTAAATAATTTTCAATTTAATTTTTTAAAAACATCATTATTCCAGTAATAGATCAGTCTGACTACTCCATGTGGGATTTAAGTATGCACCACCATGTCATTTTTCAATCATTTTTCATTATATATTAATTATTAAAATCGATGAAGATGTTGTTCTTCTTGAGTGGAGTTGGGCCAAACCTCCATGGGAGTTAATCACATGGCATTATTTAATTATCTGAGTACTACTTCCTTGACAATCACTGGAGTTTGGTTCCATCTTTTGAAAGTGAAATATGGAGGATTATCCAATTATTAACTTATTTAATTGGGTAAATAATTACGGTGTCATCCGTCATTTAGCTGCTGTGGCATTGACACAGCAGGAGATCAGTACCAGAAGCAGTGGGCAGAGAATGGGAGACACTGCCTTATACAGTGATTACTGATTACGCAATTGTACATTTTTAACAATCGAATGAGTACATGATTTAAAAAAAAAAAAAATTTTCTGTTTCGCATCATCAGTTTCTGAGAGGTTGCAACAGAACTGGCCCATGAAGGACACAGTGACCACCGATTTTAAAAATGGAATAACTGAATAATCTCCCTGATCAGGGAATATCATCTAATGAACTCTGTCGGGCTGTTAACATGACAAACCACCAACAATAAATAACTCTAAATAACCATATTAGAAAGCAGGGTACAGGACTTAATAGAGAACAGTCAATTGAGGAATCCATAATGACTGAAAGAAACAGAAGACACTGCTCAAAATCCTTAATCATCAGCCTAAATCAAATCTAAACAACTCTGAGAAACCATGATATCAAGCTCCTCTAAAGGTAAGAGAATGAAGAGGAGTTTATTTTATTTTCAATAAAGCGAAAAGCATTATGGTACAGGCGATTAATTCTGTTGTTTCCATTCTAGAAATTAGAAAATTGAAGCATAGAAAACAGGTTTAAAATACTCATCATTGTACTTGAATGGCACAATGATGCTTTCGTTTTCATGCTTATGTCACTACAGGCAAGTTGTAGCTTGAGAGGCTGGTAAATATGTAGAACTCAAAATAAAGGGCCCTGCTTTGTTTTTGTGAGAAACTGAGTGAGGCTGTAAGGTTAGCTCATCGGTGGGTATACTCCTTTAAGCATGTGGGAGGGGCACTAGAATGTGACAGAATGTTCGTTCATAAATGTTGCCTGGCAACCCTGTTGCATTCTGTATCCTGGTATCATGGGCCAAGGACCAGAGAGCAGCTTCGAGAAAGTGTTATCATGGGACATTACAGTCTCCCAAGGTAACTATCTCCTAAAACTTTTAATGACAACATTTGATTCGCCTAAACAAGTCTCAGCCACACCTCTGGACGTGTGCCTACAGATTTTACTGGTTACCAAATTCAAGATTACCTAATCATCAGAGAACGTAGTCTGTGGAGAAACAGTTCAAAGTCTTCTGTTTATGAATTCTCTCTCTCCTAAGAAGTCACACTATGGAACAAAAGACAAATAAGACTCACAATTATTCATCAAAAGGTGAGTGTGCCATTGTTGACTTCCTTCAGGAAGGTGATAATCCATTTGTTAGAGTAGACTTAGGGATTGTTGTATTTCAGTCCTTCTCTTTTGAGGCAGCAGTCCTACATTAAATAGTTGATATCTTTTAAAAATGCTGCATACACAATGACAGTTCAGCATTTAAACATGTTACTACCCAACTCTGAGATTAAATAATGGATGAACCTGGGAGTTTCCCACAATCATGTGGGAGTCAACTGAGACTCAATTGTGTGGAGTACGGCAGACCCTTTCATCCTCTGAATTTATTGTTATTTGATTATTGAAATAGGACATTAGATAATCCATGATCAGTGGATTGAGGTGAGGTGATGTGGGAGGCAATTAATATATACCATCTTAATGTCAATTATGTAGTTAAAATATTTAATTTAATCACGACAGCATCGTTCATGACCTGGTTTGGAGCCACCTTAGGGAAGTGGATGATGTTACATGAACTCATTATTTGATTATTTAATTATATAAAACAATGATTATATCATCCATGACACTTGGAATCTGGTGCCACAGATCATCTAATTACATAATTAAAGTATTTAAATTGACAATCTGTGTTAATCCCCAAGATAATGTGAATAATTGTATAGTAATGTAAACAACAATCCACCATTCCATGAAGAGGCCTGTAAAGCTCCCTCTTGTGGAGTTAATGTGCAATATCATCATATTTTAGGATTCATTTTTTCAATTGATGACATCCTTCATGCCTGGATTCTGACCATGCTTCCCTGCCAGTAAAATGCTACATCACCTTTTTATTGTGACAGTTAGGTATTACTGACTTATTAAATTCATTAAGTTATGTAAACGACCGACAATGACATCACCCTTTACGGTTAGGGTGCAAATATCTGTCAGGGACAAGGTTAGGAAAGATGTAGACATGGGCAGAGCATTTTCTGAATGATCTATGCATCTCACAAAGTACGAGGGATGCTGGATGATTGAGTCCAGAAGTTTGCACGGTGCCAACCGAGAAGTACAAGGACTTCACCAAGGCCGGCACAGTGGTCTGGGTGTTGACTACCTGCTCTTCCTACACATCTTCACATCGGTTGTGATCTACCATGAGAAGAAGGAGTGGCACTAGCAGGTCGGCACCATCACCGAGACCTGGCAAAAGGATGATGACTCAGAACACGGAAGAACATCTCTCACTCAGCTATGCTGGTGATGCCCCTGCTGCAGCCATCTTTTCAGCTGTTATCAACATTGTGGCTACTACTGCTACGCCAGGATTGGGCCCATTATCTCATGTCCTGCCGCAACACAACAGAGATTCAGGTGCTTGTGATGATGTCAGGCCAACAGAATTCATCAGGAAAGACAGTGTGATTATCTGTCGATTAACTGATGGCATTTTAAAAATGCATGACAACAGCATACATTTTCATACCTGGCAAGTCTGCCCAGGAATTGATGAGACAAAAAAAGGTCAACGGCTTTCTTATTTAAAGATGCAGTTATTAAATTCTTTCATTATATAATCTGTGATCCCTGAAGTTTGGCGCCACCTTGTGTCACACTTAAGTGTGACAGACGATCTAACTATATGATTATTTCATTATTCAAATCTGTCTTTTTCTAATCCAGGAAGAGTGGAGTCTGGGATCCACCTTGTGGGTGTTGAATTGTATCTTGTGAATTCTTTCTTTCTTTCTTTCCTTATTTCATTCTTTCTTTCTCCCTTCCTTTATTTAAATCTATGTTGATATCATTTTGTTATCTCTCTAGTGTTGAATTATGAGAAACTATCTCTTTATTCATTCATTTTTTTGTTCAAATCTATGATTAAGAACTCAATGTCTCTTCAGTATTGAGCAGTCATTTAGGCTTCACGCATAAAACACCATCCACTTGTTTAATGTTTATTAATTTAATTATGAAAATATGTCATTATGTATTCAGTGATCACTGGAGTTTTGAGCCTCCTTAGGGGAGACCGTTGTACCAGACAGTCACGTCATCTAATACTACTCTTAGTTCTTTAACTGTTAAACTAGGAAATTAATTAATAATTCATCATTTAAATTATGTATTTAAAATACAGGAAATCTTATGGACCATAAGTCCCTTTTGGTGTCAGATTTTGGTAGTTGATGATGTAATATCATCTCATTACTTCACCATTTAGCTATGTAAATAGATCTTTACATCAGCGATAGGTTTAGGACTTTGGTGCCATCTCATCAGTGTTAATATAAAAGGCCCACTAATTAATTATCAATTTAATTTTCTAAATTCCTCATTATTCCAGGAAGAGATCAGTCTGACTACTCCATGTGAGATTTAAGTATGCACCACCATGACATCTTTCAATCATTTCTGTGATTGTGATCTACCATGAGAAGAAGGGTTGGCACTAGGAGGTCGGCACCATCACTGAGACCTTGCAAATGGATGACGACTCAGAACAAGGATCATTGAAGATATTACTGAAATTTTCTACAACTTGCAAGTTTACATCATATATTTTCTGTTATTTCAGGCTACATTTGGGATAATCATAATATGGAGGATCATTTTCAAACTTCTACAAGACACAGAAGGTAAATATTCATGTGCAGATTCATGCAAATTTGGCTTTGCAGACATTTTAATGAATCCTGGAAATCTTATTGAAGAGTCACACTTAAAAATTTAAAAAAAGATTAAGAAGAGCAACAGTGAAAATAAGTGTAGCTAAAGTGATGATTGTCATTTTCTCATAAAACCCTCTAACTCGGTGAAAGATAGCTCTTCTGTGTTTGCAAGGCATTTGTGAAAAATGATAGGGAATCTATGTCTTAACAGATATCACCCTTTGAATTATAGCACCCGGATAACTATTCTGTAGATATGCCAGTCTATTTAGTTTCATTCTATTCAGATATTTTAAACAGTATACATGTTGCATAGGTTATAATTATATGTCCAAGACCTCCCAAGAAAAAAGTCTATAGTTAAGCAGGCATTTCTTATCTATTTGTGACTTTGCTGTGGATATTGAAAGGGTCAGTTTATGAATGTCAAGAAGGTGTTACAGAGAATACTTAAAGTTGATTTAAAGAAAGTCAAAGTGTGAATGCTATGTGGAAACCTTTTATTTGTTATCTTAGTTTCATAAGCATATCATATGTAGAGCCGTGTAGTTGTGATCCTTACCTTTAATTGCAACATTCATGATCAAGAGCAAGGGGGATCCCTTAAGTTTGTGATCACCCCACTCTACAAAGTGAGTTTCAGGATAGCTAGGTTTACACAGAGTCATTCTGTATTAGAAAATATAGGGAAAAAAGTATTTAGTTTACTCTAAATACAAGTCATGTGAATTTAGAATGTGGAAAGAATCAACATACCTCTCTTATGACAGTGAGAAGAAATGAAAGATATTTAGTAGTCCCCACTTTGAGGATATTTGTTGAGTGTGAAACAACTTTCAAATTTATCAGTATTCCTAAGTCATCTGCAAGATACCATCAATTTACACTGTAGTAAATCCATATGACCGTTGGAATGTGTGAATGCTTCCATTTGTACTGGTATATTTAGCCAATGTAGTATGATTTCAATGATGGAAAAACTGATAAATGGTATAAATATGGCAAAGCACTGAGTCATTTCAGTTTTTTCAATTATTTGGGAGATTTTATGTAAATAGATGCCATAATTGAGGGCCATGAAATAAAGCTCTTACTCTGAATCCACAGGTATCTTCAATGAAAACAAAACCATACCACATTAGAGAAGCATTATGAATGTAAAACTCAAGATCTGAATCTTGTTTACAATCAGGCCAAATTACAACTTTATTTTATACATGTAGGAAGTTTCTTTAGTTTCATGCATGTGGTAAAGTTTTACATATGCTAATTAACTTTGCAGGAATCAAAGAAGCCTTAAGGGAGCGAATCCTGTGAATATACATAATGAATGTGTGAAAAACTTTGTGGGTTACAGGCATCTTCAATGTCTTGAAAAAATTCATACTGGAGAGAAACCGTATAGAAGTCTAGAGTGTGGTGAATTCTTTGCATGTCACAATTTCCTTCTTCTCAGTGACAGAGCATACATGGTAAAAAAACACCTATGAATGTAGTCAATGTGGTAAAACATTTGCAAGACATACTATGCTTAAAAGACTTATTAAAAATATACTGGAGGGAAAACAAAAGACTATAATCAATGTGGTAAATGTTTTTCACAATACAGTCATATAGTATGTCATAAAAGAAAACATATTGGAGAGAAACCCTATGTATGTAACCAATGTGGTAGGGCATTTTCACAAGTTAGTACGCAACAATCTCATCATAGAACACATACTGGAGAGGAACCCTATATATGTAATCAATGTGGTAGAGCATTTTCATGTGCCAGTAATCTCCAGTCTCATCATAGAACACATACTGGAGAGAAACCTTGTGGATGTAATCAATGTGGTAAAGCTTTTTCATGATACAACAACCTGGTACATCATAAACAAACACATACTGGAGAGATACCCTACGAATGTAGTCAATGTAGTAAAGCTTTCACAACATATGATGTGTTTAAGTCATATAAGAACACATACTGGAGAGATACCTTATGGATGCCATGATTGTGTTAAAGACTTTGCTTACCCCAGCACTCTCGTAAGTCATAAAACAATGTATACTTGAAAGATACTGAATGTATCCCATGTGGTAAAGCCTCTCTATGTATCATCAGTATTTATAATAAAAAAAATCATAGTGCATAAAAACACTATACATGTATTCATTGTTGTAATGCTGTGCACTTTGCTTATCCCAATAATCTTTGTGAGCCTAAGAAAACCCTTATGAGAAGGAGTTGTCCTAGAAAGGGTGTGGTATGATCTTTATTCAATACACATTGTCCTCCGTAGTTTTCTGGAGAGAAAAATATCTGACACGTGTGAACAATCAGTTCAAGCACTACAATGTCTCTGTTTTGTTCTCACTTGCAAATTCATGGGGAAAAAAAGTCCTGATTATTCACTGGTAAGGTTACCATGTTTCATGGTAACACGACTTGATTTACATAAAAACCTCATTCAGATGGATTGCTATCTCTAAGCCCAATCCTTCATGCTTACTTTCTTTTACATGAAATAATTTATGTTACAGGAAAACTTTGACGACTTTAAGACCCTCAACACAATAGTTACAGGATTGAGTACTCATTAGAGAAAAATATTCAAATATGGAAATCTGTTTAGAGATTTGATTTAATTTTAATTATGTGATGTCAGTGTGTTAGTTTGTGGTTGTTCATGGTTTCTCACAAGAATGTTACACCCTTGAGTATTCCTGTAGGAGGAACTACAGTATGTTCTCAGAAAACTGACATAGGTCATGGCAATGAACTTGCCATAATTTTGTTCATCCACATTTCCAAACTTGTACGTATTTTTAAATCCTGTTTTATCATCTTGATATCAGGTGATAGGGAAGAAATCATGGAAGACGAAACCTACATCATGTAAATAGTTCTGTGATCATATTAGATATCATACTTGACTTTAGTCTTTTTTTCTTTTTTCTTAGTTATGAATGCCCATCCTTAGCTTGGTTTGTTTCTTTCACGTTTTTTTTTTTTTTTTTTTATATAACTAAGTCCATTTAAATGAAAACAAACATTTATAAACAATATTTGGGAATTTGGGTGTTGTTATTTCCAAACTACTTCCTGCTGGTAAGGGGCGCTGTCATGGGGAATTCGAAGGAGATTCAGAAATCCTGGCTGTAGTCTGTCAGGCTGCTTTGTACAGCTGTTTTGAATGTAGGATCACCAGGTAATGTGTTTCAGGTGGTCTGGCTTGATCAAACCACATTAGTCTGGAAAGAATCCACATCTTTTCATTTTCTGTGGAAACAAAAATAGAAATCCTTTTCGCCAGTAACTTGTCCTCCAACTTAAATATTGGAGTCAAAGCATTTTTTTAATTAAATTTATTATTTTACATGTCGATCCCAGTTCCCACTCCCTCCCTCCCTTCCAACCTCACTCACTCCATCCCTCATTCCCTACCTTTTACCTTCTCTGCCCTCTCACATGCACTCTAACCACCCTCCCCTCCACAATTCCATATGTAGGGGAATGTCATCCAGAAGGGGTCATGTAGGTCTGACAGGTCATGTGAAGTAGAGACTAGGGCTTCTCTCCTGTCTCTAGAATATGGCAGTTATCCCTCCATGGGGGGTGTGTTTGCAAAGTCTTTTTGTGGTCAAGGAATACTTCCTGGCTCCACTGTCTGAGGTCCTTTAGACTGCTCAGTCCTTCTGGCTGAGACCCATATCCAGGGGGGCCTAAGACAGTCCCATGCTGGCTTCCCAGCTATCAGTCTTGTGGCCCGTTAGCTCCTCCTTGTTCAGGTAAGCTGTCTCTATGTGTTTGTGCCACCTGATCTTGTCCTCTCCCTCTGTATCTGAGTTCTACTTTGGTTCAGTGTTTATGTATGGGTGTTTGCTTCTTTTTCCAACAGGCATTAGTTGAGGGATCCATGGGGAAGTTAGTTGTTGATCTCACTCTCTGGGAAGGGCATTTATGATAGCTTTTCCACAGAAGCTCAAATTGTTAGTTAGCAGCAGTCTTGTAGTTTTCTAGACCTTTCTTTGTGTTCAATTTTATCTTCAAACCAATATTGGCTCCCTCTTTTATGTTCTCTCTCTGTGTCTCTGTCTCTCTCTCTCTCTATCTATCTATCTTTCCTGTCTTCTATTCCTAACCAGGCTCAATCTTCCTGGTTGCACATGTTTTCCTTTCCTCCCCCTCATTTTTTCCTACTTCTCTCTCCATTCGCTGCCCACTCCCACTTCCCCTGAGCTTGGGGGACTTGTCTCTTCCCTGTTCTGTGAGGGACTTTACATGAATCTCTTAGGAATACACCTTGTATCCTAGTTCGTCTTGTGGAGTGAATTATAGGCTGGTGATCTTTTGATCTAGGTCTAAAATCCATATATGAGTGAGTACATACTGTGTTCCTCTTTTTGTGACTAGTTACCTCATTCAGGATGGTTTCTTCAAGTGCCATCCACTTGCCTGAGTATTTCAAGATACCATTATTTTTTTTTTGTCTGCAGAGTAGTATTCCATTGTGTAGATGTGCCACATCTTCATTTGAGGGGCATCTAGGTTGCTTCCAGGTTCTTGCTATAACAAATAGTGCTGCTATGAACATAGTTGAACAGATGTCTTTGTTGCATGGATGTGAATCCTTTGGGTATATGCCTAAGAGGGGGATTGCCGTGTTCTGTGGTAAACTATGTTTATCCTACCTATGCAAAAGCATGGGAGATCTTTTCATTTTCTGTTATCTTCTTTAATTTCTTTCTTTAGAGCCACAAAGTTCTTATTATTAAGTCTTTTACTTGTTTGGTATGCGTTATACCAAGATAGTTTATATTGCTTGTGGTCTTGTGGCTATTGTAAAGAGTGATGTTTCTCTGATTTCTTTCTCTGCAGGGCTGCTGAGTTTTTGAGTCTATCTTGTATTCTGCTAGTTTGCTGAAGGTGTTTATCAGCTGTAGGAGCTCTCTGGTAGAGTTTATTGGGTCACTTATGTAAACTATCATATCATCTGCAAATAGAGACAGTTTGACTTCCTCTTCCTTTCCAATTTTGATCCCCTTGATTTCCCCTTTGTTGTCTTATAGCATTAGCTAGAACTTCTAGTACGATATTGAAGAGATATGGAGAGAGAGGGCAGCCTTGTCTTGTTCCTGATTTTAGAGGAATTGGCTTAAGTTTTTCTCCATTCAGTTTGATGTTGGCAGTAGGTTTGCTGTATATTGCTCTTATTAGGTTTAGGTATGCTCATGTTATACCTGACCTCTCCAAGTCCTTTACCAAAAAATATCCAGGGCCAGCTCGATTCAGTGCAGAATTCTACCAGACATTCAAGGAAGAACTATTACCACTACTCCTCAAAGTGTTTCACAGGATAGAAACAGACGTTGTTTCATTGCCAAACTCTTTTATGAGGCCACAATAGCCTTGGTACCCAAGCCTCACAAAGCACAACTAAGAAAGAAAACTACAGACCAATATCCCTGATGAACATCGATGCAAAAATACTCAATAAAATACTGGCAAACCGAATTCAAGAATACATCAGAGAAATCATCCACCAGAGAAATCATCCACCATGACCAAGTAGGATTCATCCCTGGAATGCATGGATGGTTTACCATATGAAAATCTATCAACGTGATCCACCATTTAAACAAACAGAAAAAGAAAAACCATATGATTATCTCCCTAGATGCAGAAAATTCTTCGACAAAATTCAACACCCTTTCATGATAAATGTCTTGGAGAGGTCAGGGATAACAGAACATACCTAAACATAGTAAGAGCAATTGACTTTAGTCTTAATAATTAAAATTGATTCATGTGGAGATCATCTTTTAGTAAGTTCACTAGACCCAAGACAAATGATATATGAGATAGTATTGGGCAATAACTTACACGGATGATAATAAAGAATTGCGGAGATGTTCCAGCTTAGAAGGATGCAGTCCCTGCTCTTCTGAATTGATCTGCAACATAGTAGAGAGAAGTGAGAGACAGAAATGTGGAAAGGGAATGAGAAATAGATGGTGGGAGAGTGAGTTACAGACAGATTAAGAATCTAGGAGAAGTGTACCCCAAGATTCTCCTCCTTCTGTTCATATACACAGAACCAATGGCACTACATAAGAAATAACTTCATGAGATGATCTGAGCAGAAAACCTGGATTTACAAGAACACTCTCCCCTCTAAATGGTGGGTCCACTAGAGGTTCTAAGTGGGTCTTACAGCCTAAGTGACAGGACCAGGCAAGCAGAAGATACACAGCTGCTTGAGAGTGGGATTTGTAACATGGTAACCAAATAATCCCTCCATTTGTATACACATAGAAGCCCACAGGGCTTCTCACCTAAATTACCCTGAGACCCTGAGTGTGGGGGCTTTGGTCTGAGTCTGGCTTCTTTTTGCTGGCAAGGGACAATGTGGGGTGGAGTTTTCAGGTGTTGGTAGACTCAGCAGGAGATGTGTGTTGAGAAGTTTTCTCTTAGCTGCAAGTCTGGAGACCTTAGGCATCTGTTCCTTGAGTAGGTGGATAACGAGGGTTGAGTGAAGCTTCAGCCATAATAGTGAGTTGCAGGTAGCACCATTCCTTTCCCCAACCTCAGTGTACCTAATGCAAACCCTCATCTGAATTCACCTCAGTTCAGACTCTGCCCTTAAAAGCTGCCATTAGAGTCTCGACCAGGATGTGGAGCAGATGCAAAGGCATCCACTTTTAGATCCATCACCTGATTCCTTGTTTCCTATTCTCCAAGGAAACCCAGGACAGTTATGCTCTGATTAAGTATGGATTCATTATTTCAGTATTATTGAAGCATTGCATCAGAAACTCTGGGTTACACTTTCCCTTGCCACTAAACAGGACTTTTAAGTGCACAGGGAGGTTTTGCTCTTGTGCTCCTGCCCACACAGCAGAACTAATACAGTATTCTTGTTCGTCCCTGGATTCTTTGATCTCACATTTCACCCCAATCAAATAGTCCAGCCCTCCAGATATGAGAGAGTGTTTCCATTGTTTCAATTGATTTTCTCACTGCTTTCAATTAGTCACTCAATCTCTCCTGCTCTAAAAAGCTTACACCTTTGGAGGTGCCTACCTGCCTCCAATTACTTTCCACCACTACTCTCTGAAATATACTCCCAGACAATTCTCTGAAGCTCTTTGTCTCTGTCCTCCATAATGTAGGAATGAGCTGCTGAGTCAGATGATTGGTTTCCAGCTTGCATCTCTCTCACTGTTAGCACCAGGAGACACAGAAGATGGAAAGAGCTCCTGACACAGCAGTTGCTGCTGGCAGTTTAGGAATTAAGCTCATACCTACTTTTGCAGCCACTCTGGTGTTTGACTTGGTGTCATTACTTCTGGAAAATCAATGGCCATGTTTGTTTACTAGATGCAACAGCTTGTTAGCCTCTAATCAACCTGCAAGACTCAGGCATTATGGTAGCATGACTCTGTTACATGAGAGAGTGCACTGTAGAATTTTCTCTGCTCAGCCTAGAGTTCCACGAATACTAGTGTGACCACAGCAACCAAGACCACTATAAAGACAGATTTTGCCCACTTACACTCCCTCCCTCTTCTCTCTTTCAGGTTCTTTGTTCTCTTGCTACTATTTCTGCTCTCTCCCCTCTCATCTCTTTGTGCTCCTGTCTCCCCATTCTCTCCTGTCACCTGTCTATGTGTCTGTTTCTCTTTATCTTTTTTTTTGTTTGATTCCATCTCTTTCCCCATTGTCATGAGATATCTACTGGTACCCAAAGATAACTGAGTAGACATTACTGAATTTACATAGTGGTGGTTTAGCTGTAATGTGGGGGGGGCAACATATTTCTCCATTATATCTGTCTTTGTTAAAAGTCAATTGTTAGTAGGAGGATTCAACTCTTTGCCTGACTGATATCAAAAATGCTGACCTGAATTTTAATTTTTCATTTACTTCTTTTGTTGATGCCATGCCTGATCTGGAACTCCTGGGTATAAAGTGGCCTACTTAACTGTTTTAATCTCTGTTGTAGCTGGGATTGCTGGATCATTATTAGGGGTACCCCACTACCCAGTTGTAAGGTGAATATGTTGAACAGGATGACACTAATCATATGCATGTCATGGTTGGGTTTCATTTTTTCTTCAATGTTTTAGAGGATTTTCCTACGGGAGTGTGTATGTATCTTACATATGCCTTGTGTTTAAAGATGCTCTTGCAGCTTTACTTTTTCAGTCAGAAAATACTCACCAATTTGAAATATTTTATTTTTGCAAAGTATGTAGGTTACTGTTTGCTAAATTCTAGTGACTAACTATAGGTATCAAAAATGATACGGTTATGATTTGTTTGTTTGTTTGTTTTTGCAAGTTTGTGTCTTTCTGTGGATGTTTTCCTTTCAACACAAGATTTCTTATAGTGAACACTCATTTGCACTCTCTATTAGCAAAAGAGGACCTTGCAGGCCTGATAATTCTGCCTTTACCTATTAAGTTCTGGGGGGAGTAAGTATGTTTTACTTAGCCTCTTACCCTCATTATGTTTTTTAATTTGTATTTGAAAGAGACTTTCTATTTTGCTTAGCCCGATTCAAAATCTGGTTGTCTCACCATAGTAGCTATCTGAGTTCTGGATTCACAGTCAGTTTGAGCCTGTGCAGTCTATGCTGCTTGACTGCTGTTATGTACACAAGGAAGAGAATTGGCAAATCTCCAAAGTGAACCTCAGTCTGCTTTATGTGTGTGTTTTGAATATCAAAAGAGTTGGAAAAGTCTGTAGGCTGGAAAATTTACCCTGTGGTCTAGGAGCTGTGCAGCCTGTTCCCATTCTTAGTATCTGGTGTCTGATACACAGTATGGATTGTCCCCATGTGCAGAGTTCTTACCTGTTCCATACCTTGTAGTTGTAACTGTGGTATCATGGCTAATATTATCTGGCAGATGGATGCTTACTCATGTTCCTTCCTTGGCCAACTACAATTTGTACATGGGTCTTGTGATATCCATTCTCATCTCATATTTGCCTTACTCATACTGGAGATAGGCTTAAGGATGTTAAGAGCCATTGTTTACAAGCTCTTGCTTATATGAAATGCCTAGACACTAAAACTGATAATGACCCTGCTTATACTAGTGAGGGTTTTAATTCTTTTTTGCAAAAAAATTTAATCTCACATAAGACAGTGTCCCTATAAGCCCCAGGGT